>NW_024061224.1:65793-169183 GCF_016432855.1 Salvelinus namaycush
ACCCCCATACTGAGATGATATTAGGTTGTAGACTACCCCCACACTGAGATGTTATTAGGTTGTAGACTACTCTCCATACTGAGATGTTATTAGGTTGTAGACTACCCCCCATACTGAGATGTTATTAGGTTGTAGACTACCCCCCATACTGAGATGTTATTAGGTTGTAGACTACCCTCCATACTGAGATGTTATTAGGTTGTAGACTACCCTCCATACTGAGATGTTATTAGGTTGTAGACTACTCTCCATACTGATGTTATTAGTTTAGACTACCCCCATACTGAGATGTTATTAGGTTGTAGACTACCCCCCATACTGAGATGTTATTAGGTTGTAGACTACCCTCCATACTGGAGATGTTATTAGGTTGTAGACTACCCTCCATACTGAGATGTTATTAGGTTGTAGACTACCCTCCTACTGAGATGTTATTAGGTTGTAGACTACCCTCCATACTGAGATGTGATTAGGTTGTAGACTACCCTCCATACTGAGATGTTATTAGGTTGTAGACTACCCCCATACTGAGATGTTATTAGGTTGTAGACTACCCTCCATACTGAGATGTTATTAGGTTGTAGACCACCCTCCATACTGAGATGTTATTAGGTTGTAGACTACCCTCCATACTGAGATGTTATTAGGTTGTAGACTACCCCCCATACTGAGATGTTATTAGTTTGTAGACTACCCCCCATACTGAGATGTTATTAGGTTGTAGACTACCCTCCATACTGGACCTACTGAGATGTTATTAGGTTGTAGACTACTCTCCATACTGGGATGTTATTAGGTTGTAGACTACCCCCCATACTGAGATGATATTAGGTTGTAGACTACCCTCCATACTGAGATGATATTAGGTTGTAGACTACCCTCCATACTGAGATGTTATTAGGTTGTAGACTACCCTCCATACTGGACCTACTGAGATGTTATTAGGTTGTAGACTACTCTCCATACTGAGATGTTATTAGGTTGTAGACTACCCTCCATACTGAGATGTTATTAGGTTGTAGACTACCCCCCATACTGAGATGATATTAGGTTGTAGACTACCCCCCACACTGAGATGTTATTAGGTTGTAGACTACTCTCCATACTGAGATGTTATTAGGTTGTAGACTACCCCCCATACTGAGATGTTATTAGGTTGTAGACTACCCCCCATACTGAGATGTTATTAGGTTGTAGACTACCCTCCATACTGAGATGTTATTAGGTTGTAGACTACCCTCCATACTGAGATGTTATTAGGTTGTAGACTACTCTCCATACTGAGATGTTATTAGGTTGTAGACTACCCCCCATACTGAGATGTTATTAGGTTGTAGACTACCCCCCATACTGAGATGTTATTAGGTTGTAGACTACCCTCCATACTGAGATGTTATTAGGTTGTAGACTACCCTCCATACTGAGATGTTATTAGGTTGTAGACTACTCTCCATACTGAGATGTTATTAGGTTGTAGACTACCCTCCATACTGAGATGTTATTAGGTTGTAGACTACCCCCCATACTGAGATGATATTAGGTTGTAGACTACCCCCCATACTGAGATGTTATTAGGTTGTAGACTACTCTCCATACTGAGATGTTATTAGGTTGTAGACTACCCCCCATACTGAGATGTTATTAGGTTGTAGACTACCCTCCATACTGAGATGTTATTAGGTTGTAGACTACCCTCCATACTGAGATGTTATTAGGTTGTAGACTACCCTCCATACTGAGATGTTATTAGGTTGTAGACTACCCTCCATACTGAGATGTTATTAGGTTGTAGACTACCCTCCATACTAAACCTACTGAGATGTTATTAGGTTGTAGACTACCCCCCATACTGAGATGTTATTAGGTTGTAGACTACCCTCCATACTGAGATGTTATTAGGTTGTAGACTACCCTCCATACTGAGATGTTATTAGGTTGTAGACTACCCTCCATACTGAGATGTTATTAGGTTGTAGACTACCCCCCATACTGAGATGTTATTAGGTTGTAGACTACCCTCCATACTGGACCTACTGAGATGTTATTAGGTTGTAGACTACTCTCCATACTGAGATGTTATTAGGTTGTAGACTACCCTCCATACTGAGATGTTATTAGGTTGTAGACTACCCCCCATACTGAGATGTTATTAGGTTGTAGACTACTCTCCATACTGAGATGTTATTAGGTTGTAGACTACTCTCCATACTGAGATGTTATTAGGTTGTAGACTACCCCCCATACAGAGATGATATTAGGTTGTAGACTACCCCCCATACTGAGATGTTATTAGGTTGTAGACTACTCTCCATACTGAGATGTTATTAGGTTGTAGACTACCCCCCATACTGAGATGTTATTAGGTTGTAGACTACCCTCCATACTGAGATGTTATTAGGTTGTAGACTACCCTCCATACTGAGATGTTATTAGGTTGTAGACTACCCTCCATACTGAGATGTTATTAGGTTGTAGACTACCCTCCATACTGAGAGGTTATTAGGTTGTAGACTACTCTCCATACTGAGATGTTATTAGGTTGTAGACTACCCCCCATACTGAGATGTTATTAGGTTGTAGACTACCCTCCATACTAAACCTACTGAGATGTTATTAGGTTGTAGACTACCCCCCATACTGAGATGTTATTAGGTTGTAGACTACCCTCCATACTGAGATGTTATTAGGTTGTAGACTACCCTCCATACTGAGATGTTATTAGGTTGTAGACTACCCCCCATACTGAGATGTTATTAGGTTGTAGACTACCCTCCATACTGGACCTACTGAGATGTTATTAGGTTGTAGACTACTCTCCATACTGAGATGTTATTAGGTTGTAGACTACCCTCCATACTGAGATGTTATTAGGTTGTAGACTATACCCCATACTGAGATGATATTAGGTTGTAGACTACCCCCCATACTGAGATGTTATTAGGTTGTAGACTACTCTCCATACTGAGATGTTATTAGGTTGTAGACTACCCCCCATACTGAGATGTTATTAGGTTGTAGACTACCCCCCATACTGAGATGTTATTAGGTTGTAGACTACCCTCCATACTGAGATGTTATTAGGTTGTAGACTACTCTCCATACTGAGATGTTATTAGGTTGTAGACTACCCTCCATACTGAGATGATATTAGGTTGTAGACTACCCCCATACTGAGATGTTATTAGGTTGTAGACTACTCTCCATACTGAGATGTTATTAGGTTGTAGACTACTCTCCATACTGAGATGTTATTAGGTTGTAGACTACCCCCCATACTGAGATGATATTAGGTTGTAGACTACCCCCCATACTGAGATGTTATTAGGTTGTAGACTACTCTCCATACTGAGATGTTATTAGGTTGTAGACTACCCCCATACTGAGATGTTATTAGGTTGTAGACTACCCTCCATACTGAGATGTTATTAGGTTGTAGACTACCCTCCATACTGAGATGTTATTAGGTTGTAGACTACCCTCCATACTGAGATGTTATTAGGTTGTAGACTACCCTCCATACTTAGAGGTTATTAGGTTGTAGACTACTCTCCATACTGAGATGTTATTAGGTTGTAGACTACCCCCCATACTGAGATGTTATTAGGTTGTAGACTACCCTCCATACTAAACCTACTGAGATGTTATTAGGTTGTAGACTACCCCCCATACTGAGATGTTATTAGGTTGTAGACTACCCTCCATACTGAGATGTTATTAGGTTGTAGACTACCCTCCATACTGAGATGTTATTAGGTTGTAGACTACCCTCCATACTGAGATGTTATTAGGTTGTAGACTACCCCCCATACTGAGATGTTATTAGGTTGTAGACTACCCTCCATACTGGACCTACTGAGATGTTATTAGGTTGTAGACTACTCTCCATACTGAGATGTTATTAGGTTGTAGACTACCCTCCATACTGAAATGTTATTAGGTTGTAGACTACCCCCATACTGAGATGATATTAGGTTGTAGACTACCCCCCATACTGAGATGTTATTAGGTTGTAGACTACTCTCCATACTGAGATGTTATTAGGTTGTAGACTACCCCCCATACTGAGATGTTATTAGGTTGTAGACTACCCTCCATACTGAGATGTTATTAGGTTGTAGACTACCCTCCATACTGAGATGTTATTAGGTTGTAGACTACCCTCCATACTGAGATGTTATTAGGTTGTAGACTACCCTCCATACTGAGATGTTATTAGGTTGTAGACTACTCTCCATACTGAGATGTTATTAGGTTGTAGACTACCCCCCATACTGAGATGTTATTAGGTTGTAGACTACCCTCCATACTGAGATGTTATTAGGTTGTAGACTACCCTCCATACTGAGCTGTTATAAGGTTGTAGACTACCCTCCATACTGAGATGTGATTAGGTTGTAGACTACCCTCCATACTGAGATGTTATTAGGTTGTAGACTACCCCCATACTGAGATGTTATTAGGTTGTAGACTACCCTCCATACTGAGATGTTATTAGGTTGTAGACCACCCTCCATACTGAGATGTTATTAGGTTGTAGACTACCCCCCATACTGAGATGTTATTAGGTTGTAGACTACCCCCCATACTGAGATGTTATTAGGTTGTAGACTACCCTCCATACTGGACCTACTGAGATGTTATTAGGTTGTAGACTACTCTCCATACTGAGATGTTATTAGGTTGTAGACTACCCTCCATACTGAGATGTTATTAGGTTGTAGACTACCCCCCATACTGAGATGTTATTAGGTTGTAGACTACCCCCATACTGAGATGTTATTAGGTTGTAGACTACCCCCCATACTGAGATGTTATTAGGTTGTAGACTACCCCCCATACTGAGATGTTATTAGGTTGTAGACTACCCTCCATACTGAGATGTTATTAGGTTGTAGACTACCCCCCATACTGAGATGTTATTAGGTTGTAGACTACCCTCCATACTGAGATGTTATTAGGTTGTAGACTACCCCCCATACTGAGATGTTATTAGGTTGTAGACTACCCTCCATACTGAGATGTTATTAGGTTGTAGACTACCCTCCATACTGAGATGTTATTAGGTTGTAGACTACCCCCCATACTGAGATGATATTAGGTTGTAGACTACTCTCCATACTGAGATGTTATTAGGTTGTAGACTACCCCCCATACTGAGATGATATTAGGTTGTAGACTACCCCCCATACTGAGATGTTATTAGGTTGTAGACTGCTCTCCATACTGAGATGTTATTAGGTTGTAGACTACCCCCCATACTGAGATGTTATTAGGTTGTAGACTACCCTCCATACTGAGATGTTATTAGGTTGTAGACTACCCCCCATACTGAGATGTTATTAGGTTGTAGACTACCCTCCATACTGAGATGTTATTAGGTTGTAGACTACCCTCCATACTGAGATGTTATTAGGTTGTAGACTACCCTCCATACTGAGATGTTATTAGGTTGTAGACTACCCCCATACTGAGATGTTATTAGGTTGTAGACTACTCTCCATACTGAGATGTTATTAGGTTGTAGACTACCCCCCATACTGAGATGTTATTAGGTTGTAGACTACCCCCCATACTGAGATGTTATTAGGTTGTAGACTACCCTCCATACTGAGATGTTATTAGGTTGTAGACTACCCTCCATACTGAGATGTTATTAGGTTGTAGACTACCCTCCATACTGAGATGTTATTAGGTTGTAGACTACCCTCCATACTGGACCTACTGAGATGTTATTAGGTTGTAGACTACCCTCCATACTGAGATGTTATTAGGTTGTAGACTACCCTCCATACTGAGATGTTATTAGGTTGTAGACTACCCTCCATACTGAGATGTTATTAGGTTGTAGACTACTCTCCATACTGAGATGTTATTAGGTTGTAGACTACTCTCCATACTGAGATGTTATTAGGTTGTAGACTACCCCCCATACTGAGATGTTATTAGGTTGTAGACTACCCTCCATACTGAGATGTTATTAGGTTGTAGACTACCCTCCATACTGAGATGTTATAAGGTTGTAGACTACCCCCCATACTGAGATGTTATTAGGTTGTAGACTACCCTCCATACTGAGATGTTATTAGGTTGTAGACTACCCTCCATACTGAGATGTTATAAGGTTGTAGACTACCCTCCATACTGAGATGTTATTAGGTTGTAGACTACCCTCCATACTGAGATGTTATTAGGTTGTAGACTACCCTCCATACTGAGATGTTATTAGGTTGTAGACTACTCTCCATACTGAGATGTTATTAGGTTGTAGACTACCCTCCATACTGGACCTACTGAGATGTTATTAGGTTGTAGACTACCCTCCATACTGAGATGTTATTAGGTTGTAGACTACCCTCCATACTGAGATGTTATTAGGTTGTAGACTACCCTCCAGACCTGAAAAGGAAAGTTGAATGCAAGCAAAACAGACAGAAAGAGAAGCATGACAAACGTACCACCGGCCGAAGGTTCGGAGAGGGGGACCCTGTCCTTACCATACATTTCAGTCATGGGCCAAAATGGAATCCTGGATTCATAGACTCAGTGACTGGTCCTGTCTCTTACAAGGGAATGTTGGGAGATGGTAAAGTGGTTCGCAGACATGTTGATCAGATGTATACTAGACGGAAGGGAACAACAAATGAGTTACCAGTTGTGATGGAAAGGCTGTTCTGTAGCTATCCAAGTGCTTCTGTGGCACACGTTCCACAGACAGAGACTGTAACAGAGGAAAGAGTTCATCAAAAGGAGAACCCAGGTTCAGAGTTAGATACTCTGAGCCCGGCTCAGAAACAGCTGGTGGCTTCTTGATAAAATAATTTATATGTTTAAAGATAATGATTAAATAATTCTACCCTGAAACGTAACCATTAGGGAATATAGTTTATGTAGCATGTATAAGGAATAATTAAAGTATTAAACATAAGTTCAACTAGGTTGGACTGGGAAAGAGAGAAATGTGTGTGTGCGTGCCTAAGAAAATACAGAGAACAATTAAACTGTGTTTGACCCAACCTGGCTAGAACTCTGAGAAACTTATGATAGGACAGGGAGTACTTCTCAAGGTTTCCCTAATCTCGGGGGAATGGAACTGTCGGCTGGGTAGTGATACACAGTGGTGAGAACTATGGAGAAAGATAAAACTCAACTACTGTTTGTGTGTATGTATGTGCGTAGGATATCTACTGTTTGTGTGAAAGTATGTGCGTAATTAAGGAGCATGGCATAAAATGGATGTCTTTGTATTCTTGACTTTAGAATGTTCTCTGAATAAACTGTACTAGCCTTTTGCATAAGTCTTTGCCTAATTATTATTATACCCATGGTCTTACAGATCTCGGGGATTGGTCAAAGCTATTGATTGATAGTTATTATCATTGGGATTGGAAATTCTCATGACACTTCTCCACCGTTGAGAATGGATACTACCCCTAATGTTCGATATTAGGTCCAAGCCTCTTTAAAAAAACAACAACATTGAACTGTGAATAGGGTACAAACAAATTAAAAACTCTTGTGAATTGTTATGTTTATTGTCATGTGTATCCTAAAAATAAATGTATAATTACTGGGCATTACACATATACGCCACCATGTGGTGTAGGGCTTAAGACGAGTACCTATTAAAGTAATCCGTTTATAAAGAGCTACAGTACTCCTTCAAAGACATAAAGAGTTCCATGGGTTATTACAATTAGCACATTGAACTACACTGAGTGTACAAAACATTAGGAACACCTGCTCTTTCCAGGACATAGACCGACCAGGTAAATACAGGTGAAAAATATGATCCCTTATTGATGTCACCTGTTCAATCTACCTTAATCAGTGTAGATGAGGCAGGATAAATAAGTATTTTTAAGCCTTGAGACAATGGAGACATGGATTGTGTGTGTGTGTGTGCCATTCAGAGGGTGAATGGCCAAGACAAAATATTTAAGCGCCTTTGTACTGGGTGTGGTAGTAGGTGCCAGACGCACCGGTTTGAGTGTGTCAAAGAAGAGCAACGCTGATGAGTTTTTCAGGCTCAACAGTTTCCTGTGTTTATAAAGAATGGTCCACCACCCAGAGGACATCCAGCCAACTTGACACAATTGTAGAAACCATTGGAGTCAACATGGGGCCAGCATCCCTGTGGAACGCTTTCCACACCTTGTAGAGTCCATTCCCTGACACATTGAGGCTGTTCTGAAGGCAAAAGGAGGTGCTACTAAATATTAGGAAGGTGTTCTTAATGTTTTATACCCTCAGTGTATGCCCCGAGCAGCAGTTATAAACAGTGATTTTCATGTGTATAGCCTACTGCCGTGTGAGCATTGCTGTGCTTATAACGTGAAGAAATAATAGTCTATCCGCTCCAGACAGACTGGGTCTCCATATTTAAAATATACATTTATTCGGGTTCGGGTTCGGGAAGGAAAGACCAGTCTCCATTTCAGAACGGGTCCAACTTTTTTGTACACTTGAAGACCTATCGCACATTACTGTAAACTGACGTAAATGTGGATTGTGAAGTGAAATGATCGACCTGATTAGATCTGATGGTCCAGAAGAATAACAAATCAATTGAAACAGTTATACTGACCGAACACTGACCTTACACTAACATATTAAACACAGTAGGTAAATCCATACTATTGTCAGGTCAACGATTTTAGAAGATTTAAAAACCATTGATCCAAACCAGACCTCAAACCAGATTGGAAATGGAAACTAAATGAATCAGCTAAATGAATCAACAAAAGGAATCAGCTAAATGAATCAACAAAATGAATCAACTAAATGAATCAGCTAAATGAATCAACAAAATGAATCAGCTAAATGAATCAACTAAATGAATCAACTAAATGAATCAACTAAATGAATCAGCTAAATGAATCAGCTAAATGAATCAGCTAAATGAATCAACTAAATGAATCAGCTAAATGAATCAACTAAATTAATCAGCTAAATGAATCAGCTAAATGAATCAACTAAATGAATCAACTAAATGAATCAGCTAAATGAATCAACTAAATGAATCCGCTCCAGACAGATCCTCAACACCACAAAACGCTTCAAAGCTCTTTCGAATCTGACAGTAAACACAAACAATTATCAGGGAGTAGATAATCAATGGATGTGAATATTGTAAAAGTCTATTCCACAACATTTCTTTTCTCCATATTTAATAGTTCCAATGTTTTATAACCTTGTCGTGTTATTGCCCACATAAAATACTTCCCTTCAATTTGAATAAGAGCAGCCTTTTCTGACAGTCTTTTATATTGTTATGACAATCCACACAAACGCTGTCAGTGCATGAGGTAGTTCATGTGCTCAGTAACTGCAAAATGAAATAATACCACTGACTTTTGGGAACATTTCCCAGTCTGTCTCCTTCCGTCATGGTTGAATGAATGAGCAAAATGAGTTTCATATAGGAGACCGACGTAACATCCTCACTTGTCTCTCTGTGACAGAGTCTTTCAGGCAATCAGTGGTAAACTCATGTCAGAATGAGAAATAACCAATAGGCTCCTTCCACTCTCTGTCTATCTGTATCTATATTTTTAATGGCCACAATGAGGCTAGCATTGAATACTAACTAACAGCTTGACTAGAAAAGCAAGGCAGCAGCGGCAACAAGCCAAACGGTCCTAACCTTTGGCCGTCAGCCGTTGCCATAGAGATGTATTGTTTAGCCTAGTTGTTTGCTAACCCCGTTCACATGTAGCTATATAGCTAGCTATCTACCATTTTCCTCATCCTAGCTACTTTGTATGCAAATGTATGTTTATATCAGAATAATTAACTATTCTACAAACCTATAATTGACCCACACAATGTTGTTTTTTCACTGTCGCAGCTTATTCAGCTATTCGTTAAGGGCTATTAAAGACAGGAAGAAGAAGGTTTTTTACATAGAGGAATGGCGAATTTACAGCTAACAACAACAAACTGATTTCTGGATTAATCTTCTTCTCCCCTCACAAGCACAGTAAGTGCAGTCATGAGCTGCCATTTAAAGACAGGCCACGGCGGGAGTGGGTAACCCGCCTCTACCCTCCGTCCTATTGGCCAACATACAATCATTGGAGAATAAACTGGATGAGCTCCGTTCAAGACTATCCTACCAACGAGACATTAAAACTGTAATATCTTATGTTTCGTAGAGTCGTGGCTGAACGACGACACAGATAACATACAGCTGGCTGTTCGGTCCATCGGCAAGACAGAACAGCTGCTTCCGGTAAGACAAGGGGTGGCGGTATGTGTCTATTTGTCAATAACAGCTGGTGTGTGAAATCAAATATTAAGGAAGTCTCGAGATTTTGCTCGCCTGAGGTAGAGTATCTCATGATAAGCTGTAGACCACACTATTTACCAAGAGAGTCTATATTTTCCTTAGCTGTCTATTTACCACCACAAACCGATGCTGGAACTAAGACCGCACTCAACGAGCTGTATAAGGCCATAAGCAAACAAGAAAATGCTCATCCAGAGGTGGCACTCCTAGTGGCCGTGACTTTAATGCAGGGAAACTTAAATCCGTTTGACCTAATTTCTACCAGCATGTCACATGTGCAACCAGAGGAAAAAAAACTCTAGACCACCTTTACTCCACACAGAGACGTGTACAAAACTCTCCCTCGCCCTCCATTTGGCAAATCTGACCATAATTCTATCCTCCTGATTCCTGTTTACATGCAAAAAACTAACACAGGAAGTACCAGTGACTCACTGCAATAAGGAGGTGGTCAGATGACATAGATGCTAAGCTACAGGACTGTTTTGCTAGCACAGATTGTGTGTCTTCTGTCAGCCTCTTGTATCGGTGACACATGGTAAATGGTGTGATGGTGTCATCCTCTCTACGGTCCATTACCTGGTCTCCCAGATCTATCATTAGCTCTCAATGGGTTTTATAATGATGATGCATTACTGACGAGGTGGATCAAACTGCCATTACAGGAGATATAAGAGGAGAATGAAGAGGGGAACGGGTGTGTTGGCCCTGCCGCTGGAGTGAATCTCTCATCGAGGCACTTCTAAATCATCGTTGTTCTGAGAGGAGTAGGGGAGTGGAGGAGAGGAGAGGAGAGGATGATTGTCATTTCCGGTCACAACTTGTAGACTTGTTTACGTGCTTCTGTGCAGTTTGTTGCTAATGTTTCTTGCCACCTGCCAACTTTACGGTTTTTACATTTTAAATGCCGTTTTATATATTTTTTATTTTTCCCCTCGCTCAACTTTTTTCATTCAACTTTTTCACCCAGGACGCTTTATCTGGACATTATCTCCACCAGACGAAGCTAAGTTGTAACATTAACATGATGCCCTCTAACTGCAGTCTCTGTAATCATAATATACAGGAGAACGATCGCCTTATGGCGAGGATAGCCATGGTGCAAGCCCAGCTTCAGACGCAATCGTTAGGCAAGGGTCATTTCAGTGTAGGAAAGGATGAAACAGCGTCTGTGCCACCAGTAAGTACAGATAGTAACGTTAGTATAAATCCCCCCGCACAGTCCCCGCAGCCGGACAACTTTCTCATGGCTTCTGGAGGGAAATGCTGTTGGAATGCTCAACTGGTGTCGCTCATTCAGCCGACAGAAACTTTCAACCGGTTTTCCCCATTAAGCAACAAGTCAGAGTCAGAGTCTTCTCTGGTCTCTCCTCCACCCGTTACGGGGTCTGAGACACCGAAGCCTCCCCCCATTAGCTCTGACAAATTGAAAACCCTAGTCATTGGCGACTCCATTACCCGTAGTATTAGACTTAAAAAGAATCATCCAGCGATCATACACTGTTTCCCAGGGGGCAGAGCTACCGACGTTAAGGCTAATCTGAAGATGGAGCAGGCTAACAGGCTGACTACACCGCTCGCGTCGGGTGCGCGAGCGTTGCAAAATAAATTTAGAAATCTATATTATTAAATTATTGCACCCACACTGTTCACGCACGCTAACGAGCGTCTGCGTTGCCAAGGGCTAAAATAGAACTCCTTTCTATTTGTGACGCAGATCGCGCTGAAAGTCCTGCCTCTCCCATCTCCTCATTGGTTTATAGAAGCAGGTACCTATGTGCCATCTCCTCATTGGTTATACCCACGTGGGTGACTGAAAGACGAACGAGGTCAGTGGCGGTAATGCACCTAATTTATGAAAGTTGCCAATCGCAATATAAAGTCAAGAGAAGAAAAAGCCTAGAAGGAGGAGAGATGACTAGAAACAATTCGGTTTAACGCTTTATGTGTGGATTAATTCTCGTATTAGAGGACCTTGTGCATGTCAGGTAAAATAACAACTCAATGTTTATATCCCAGGACAAATTAGCTAGCAACAGCAAGCTAGCTAAATAGGACAAATTAGCTAGCAAGTGCAAGCTAGCTAGCCAAATTGCCATAAATGTTTAATGCTTTTTGACCTGTCCCCAAATTAATGTATGGAGGTTCAGAGTTTGTTTTGATATTTTAACCTGCGTGTCGTGATCGCGTTTGATGTGGCGGGGACAAAATAAATGTATGCACGATGACGCACACGCGCAACCGGTTTGGGTTCCATGTAAGGCTAAAACTAGCAGGTGTAGAGAGTATAGGGTTATCCACGTTGGCACCAACAATGTAAGGATGGAACAGTCAAAGGTCCAAGCCTGGCCTGCTGAGGAGTGACGGACTCCATCCTCGCTGGAGGGGTGCTCTCATCTTATCTATGAACATAGACAGGGCTCTAACTCCTTTAGCTCCACAATGAGATAGGGTGCAGGCCAGGCAGCAAGCTGTTAGCCAGCCTGCCAGCTTAGTGGAGTCTGCCAGTAGCACAGTCAATGTAATCAGCTCAGCTATCCCCAATGAGACGGTGTCTGTGCCTCGATCTAGGTTTTGCAAAACTAAACATGGCTGTGTTCGCCTTAGCGATCTCACTGGAATAAATCTCACCTCCTCCATTCCTGTCATTATTGAAAGAGATTGTGATATCTCACATATCAAAATAGGGCTACTTAATGTTAGATCCCTCACTTCCAAGGCAGTTATAGTCAATTAACTAATAACTGATCATAATCTTGATGTGATTGGCCTGACTGAAACATGGCTTAAGCCTGAGGAATTGAGGAATTGCCTCACCTCCTGGTTACACTAGTGACCATATCCCCCACGCATCCCGCAAAGGCGGAGGTGTTGCTAACATTAACGATGGCAAATTTCAATCTACAAAACAAAATGACTGCGTTTTCATCTTTTGAGCTTCTAGTCATGAAATCTATGTAGCCAATCACTTTTCATAGCTACTGTTTACAGGCCTCCTGGGCCGTATACAGCGTTCCTCACTGAGTTCCCTGAATTCCTATCGGACCTTGTAGTCATGGCAGATAATATTCAAATTTTTGGTGACTTTAATATTCACATGGAAAAGTCCACAGACCCACTCCAAAAGGCTTTCGGAGCCATCATCGACTCAGTTAGTTTTGTCCAACATGTCTCCGGACCTACTTTTGTCCCATGGAAGAAATATTGTGGATCTTCATGTTTTTCCTCATAATCCTGGACTATTGGACCACCATTTTATTACGTTTGCAATCGCAACAAATAATCTGCTCAGACCCCAACCAAGGATCATTCAAAAGCCGTGCTATAAATTCTCGGACAACCCAAAGATTCCTAGATGCCCTTCCAAAATGTGGAGTGGAGGATTGGAGGAGAGTGGAGGAGAGGAGGAGTAGAGTGGAGGAGAGTGGAGGAGTAGAGGGGTATTGGAGTAGAGTAGAGGAGTGGAGGAGAGTGGAGGAGTAGAGTGGAGGAGAGTGGAGTAGTGTGGAGGAGTAGAGTAGTGAAGGAGAGTGGAGGAGAGGTGAAGGGATGAGAGTGGAGGAGTCAAAGAGTAGAGTGGTGGTGTGGAGGAGTAGAGGAGTAGAGGAGAGTGGAGGAGTAGAGTGGAGGAGTGTGGAGCAGTAGAGGGGAGGAGAATGGAGGACAGTTGAGGAGTGGAGGAGGAGTTTGGAGGAGAGTGGAGGAGTAGAGGAGTGGAGGAGTAGAGTGGAGGACTGGAGGAGCACAGTTGTGGAGGACTGGAGGAGTAGAGTGGAGGAGAGTGGAGGAGTAGAGTGGAGGAGAGTAGAGGAGTAGATTGGAGGAGTGGAGCAGCAGAGGAGAGCGGAGGAGAGTGGAGGAGAGTGGAGGAGTAGTTGAGGAGAGCGAAGGAGAGGAGGAGAGGAGGAGTAGAGGAGGAGAGTGGAGGGGTAGAGGAGGAGAGTGGAGGAGTAGAGGATTAGAGTGGGGGAGAGTGGAGGAGAGTGGAGGAGAGTGGAGGAGTAGAGTGGAGGAAAGTGGAGGAGTGGAGGAGCAGAGGAGTAGAGGAGGAGAGTAGAGGAGGAGAGTGGAGGAGTTTTGGAGTGGAGGAGGAGAGTGGAGGAGAGTGAAGGAGTAGAGGAGTGGAGGAGAGTGAAGGAGAGTGGAGTAGAAGATTAGAGTGGAGGGGAGTGGAGGAGAGGGGAGTAGTGGAGGAGGAGAGTGGAAGAGAGTGGAGGAGTGGAGGAGAGTGGAGGAGTAGAGGATGAGAATGGAGGAGAGTGGAGGAGTAGAGGAGGAGAGAGGAGGAGAGGAGGAGAGGAGGAGTAGAGGAGGAGAGTGGAGGGGTAGAGGAGGAGAGTGGAGGAGTAGAGGATTAGAGTGGGGGAGAGTGGAGGAGAGTGGAGGAGTAGAGTGGAGGAAAGTGGAGGAGTGGAGGAGCAGAGGAGTAGAGGAGGAGAGTAGAGGAGGAGAGTGGAGGAGTTTTGGAGTGGAGGAGGAGAGTGGAGGAGAGTGAAGGAGTAGAGGAGTGGAGGAGAGTGGAGGAGAGTGGAGTAGAAGATTAGAGTGGAGGGGAGTGGAGGAGAGGGGAGTAGTGGAGGAGGAGAGTGGAAGAGAGTGGAGGAGTGGAGGAGAGTGGAGGAGTAGGTTGGAGGAGAGTGGAGGAGAGTGGAGGAGTGGAGGAGTGGAGGAGAGTGGAGGAGTAGGTTGGAGGAGAGTGGAGGAGAGTGGAGGAGTGGAGGAGGAGAGTGAAGGAGTGCAGGAGTGGAGGAGGAGAGTGGAGGAGAGTGGAGGAGGAAAGGACGAGAGTGGAGGAGAGTGGAGGAGTGGAAGAGGAGAGTGGAGAAATAGAGGATGAGAGTGGAGGAGAGTGGAGGAGAGTGGAGGAGGAGAATGGAGAAGAGTGGAGGAGGAGAGTGGAGGAGTGGAGGAGGAGAGTGGTGGAGAGTGGAGGTGAGTGGAGGAGTGGAGGAGAGTTTAGGAGAGTGGAGGAGTAGAGTGGAGGAGAGTGGAGGAGGAGAGTGGATTAGAGGAGGAGAGTGGAGGTGTAGAGTGGAGGAGTAGAGGAAGAGAGTGCAGTAGAGGAGGAGAGAAGAGGAGGAGAGTAGAGGAGTGGAGGGGTAGAGGATGAGAGGAGTAGAGTGTAGGAGGGTGGAGGAGTGGAGGACCTCCTCCCCTTGCTGTTATTGCTCCCCAGATGTATTGAAGTTCTGTCTGCATCTACACTCTCCATTCATTTCTCACAAGCGTGTCTATGTGTGTGTGTGTGTGTTTCCTGTACATTCTGTTCCTATATGGATGAATGAGAAGGGACAAACCTCTCAAACTACATTACATTCACTGTCATCCACTTAGTTTCTTCTACAACTCATCAATTCCTTGTTCCACAGTATTTCATTATTCATTTATCATACTGTGACATAACTATGTTAACGAAAACACACGCATGCCCACGCAGACACACGCAGACACACGCACACACACGCACACACACACACACACACACACACACACACACACACACACACACACACACACACACACACACACACACACACACACACACACACACACACAATAGGTTATCAATTTCTGACAGGAGACTGATCTAATTACAGACTGCTAAACCCTTGTCTGGGGAGACTGATCTAATTACAGACTGCTAAACCCTTGTCTGGGGAGACTGATCTAATTACAGACTGCTAAACCCTTGTCTGGGGAGACTGATCTAATTACAGACTGCTAAACCCTTGTCTGGGGAGACTGATCTAATTACAGACTGCTAAACCCTTGTCTGGGGAGACTGATCTAATTACAAACTGCTAAACCCTTGTCTGGGGAGACTGATCTAATTACAGACTGCTAAACCCTTGTCTGGGGAGACTGATCTAATTACAAACTGCTAAACCCTTGTCTGGGGAGACTGATCTAATTACAGACTGCTAAACCCTTGTCTGGGGAGACTGATCTAATTACAAACTGCTAAACCCTTGTCTGGGGAGACTGATCTAATTACAGACTGCTAAACCCTTGTCTGGGGAGACTGATCTAATTACAAACTGCTAAACCCTTGTCTGGGGAGACTGATCTAATTACAAACTGCTAAACCCTTGTCTGGGGAGACTGATCTAATTACAGACTGCTAAACCCTTGTCTGGGGAGACTGATCTAATTACAGACTGCTAAACCCTTGTCTGGGGAGACTGATCTAATTACAGACTGCTAAACCCTTGTCTGGGGAGACTGATCTAATTACAGACTGCTAAACCCTTATCTGGGGAGACTGATCTAATTACAGACTGCTAAACCCTTATCTGGGGAGACTGATCTAATTACAGACTGCTAAACCCTTATCTGGGGAGACTGATCTAATTACAGACTGCTAAACCCTTGTCTGGGGAGACTGATCTAATTACAGACTGCTAAACCCTTGTCTGGGGAGACTGATCTAATTACAGACTGCTAAACCCTTGTCTGGGGAGACTGATCTAATTACAGACTGCTAAACCCTTATCTGGGGAGACTGATCTAATTACAGACTGCTAAACCCTTGTTTGGGGAGACTGATCTAATTACAGACTGCTAAACCCTTGTCTGGGGAGACTGATCTAATTACAGACTGCTAAACCCTTGTCTGGGGAGACTGATCTAATTACAGACTGCTAAACCCTTGTCTGGGGAGACTGATCTAATTACAGACTGCTAAACCCTTGTCTGGGGAGACTGATCTAATTACAGACTGCTAAACCCTTGTCTGGGGAGACTGATCTAATTACAGACTGCTAAACCCTTGTCTGGGGAGACTGATCTAATTACAGACTGCTAAACCCTTATCTGGGGAGACTGATCTAATTACAGACTGCTAAACCCTTGTCTGGGGAGACTGATCTAATTACAAACTGCTAAACCCTTGTCTGGGGAGACTGATCTAATTACAGACTGCTAAACCCTTATCTGGGGAGACTGATCTAATTACAGACTGCTAAACCCTTATCTGGGGAGACTGATCTAATTACAGACTGCTAAACCCTTATCTGGGTTATTTCCTTTTTCCATTTCTTTAGGAGTGATGATGACTCCTTTACCGGCCTGGGTCGTTGTGACGACAACGCAGTGAACAACGTACGTGTGTGTGTGTGTGTGTGTGTGTGTGTGTGTGTGCGTGCGTGCGTGTGGTTAATGATTCGTACTGGAAGTCTCAGGAAAGCTGCCTAAACAAATAAATACTACTGTAATACATAGCACCATATCTGAGTGGGAATGTGCTGTGAATGGACTGTCATCTGGCATTTTCTTTGTGACATTTGTAAGGACTTGATGTCACCCCTTGTTGCTCTTATCAATCTATTCATGAACTAAATAATTACATTTTTGAATAAGCTTGGATAAAGACATTATTTCTTTCTTGTTGAATTCCTTGCCATGCTTGGGTTGAGCACATTCACTGACAACCCTTCAAAAGAGCCTAACGGTTCACGTTATCTTTTCAGGAAATTCAGAAATGAATCTTTTCCCTCTCATTTGTCAAGGCAGTTTCATCCAAGGTTGTGTTCGGCAAAAGTCCTTAAAAGAGGAAACGTATAACGTCAAGCAAAAATAATCCCGACAATGAAATCACATCCGCCATTTGAATAGGAGAAATGAATGAATCTGCTCTGTATTTAATCTGTTATCTTTTGACACAACCAGATCAAGGCCACGTCAAGTCAATTACAAATTCCACATTCATCTTTATGTCTGAAGAAAGACTGAACCATTCACCATGTTTTGAATCCTTAAACTAATCAAATTGATAAAGTCACCCTAATAAAGTCACTATTCCACAACTGGAAACTCATTTGGTCTCCAATATCACAATCACCGTGTTGTCTTGCTAACACCTCATCTCCGTCAGACTAATCTCCGGTTAACACAGAACTAAAGTCTTGTCTAATTGGGCAGATGTTCAATTAAGTTCTGGGACCATACATGCTAAGAGCAGAGATAGAACGAGGATCGGGAACCGGAAACATAAAGCTCCTCCCTCTCTCTCTCTGTGTTAGTTACAGGGAAGACTATGGGCCAAACCTGTGAAAATCCTGATTGGTCCAAATAACCAGTGAGGAAAAACCAAAGCAATGGAACTGGTGCTGCTTGCAATGGAACTGGTGCTGCTTGCCATCTCAAGCATCCCGTTGGTATCGTGACATATCTACGGTTCCATTTATGTTTACCTTGTCTGGATTACTGTCAGATGGGTAGAATTCCTTTCCCCCGAAGCAAGCCGTTCACCAGCAGTCTGACTGAGTGGACTATTCCTTGAGTCCACTCAGTCACACTGCTGGTGTTTACCATGACATTTACCTGAGGCCACGTTCGATCCAAACAGCAACCAGACGAAATGAAACAAGCCTTCTAATTAGCTCAAGTACACAACCAGTTACTGTGTTTGGTGACTGAGGGGTCAGAGAGAGAGAGAGAATAGGAATGAGAGGAACAGGAGTGGCCAGGAAGGAAGGAAAATTGACAGTCTCATTACTAGCGAGTGTTTGGTTCTCTGTTTAAGATCAGAAGACAGGTCTATTTACCCTCAATGCAGCGGGACAAGGCATTCACAAGACACACACACACACAAACAGATTATAAAACACACGCACAGATACACACACACACACACACACACACACACACACACACACACACACACACACACACACACACACACACACACACACACACACACACACACACACACAGCCCTGTGAACTATTAACACAACACAGGTGGCTGCTGTACTATCAACTGACTTGAACTGAGGATGACTCTTTCAGGAAGAGGGCAAGAGGGATGGCTCTTTCAGGGGAGGGGTGAAGAGGGATGGCTCTTTCAGGGGAGGGGTCAAGAGGGATGGCTCTTTCAGGGGAGGGGTGAAGAGGGATGGCTCTTTCAGGGGAGGGGTGAAGAGGGATGGCTCTTTCAGGGGAGGGGTGAAGAGGGATGGCTCTTTCAGGAAGAGGGCAAGAGGGATGGCTCTTTCAGGAAGAGGGAAAGAGGGATGGCTCTTTCAGGGGAGGGGTGAAGAGGGATGGCTCTTTCAGGAAGAGGGCAAGAGGGATGGCTCTTTCAGGGGAGGGGTGAAGAGGGATGGCTCTTTCAGGAAGAGGTAAAGAGGGATGACTCTTTCAGGAAGAGGGCAAGAGGGATGGCTCTTTCAGGGGAGGGGTGAAGAGGGATGGCTCTTTCAGGAAGAGGTCAAGAGGGATGGCTCTTTCAGGAAGAGGGAAAGATGATGGCTCTTTCAGGAAGAGGGAAAGATGATGGCTCTTTCAGGAAGAGGGAAAGATGATGGCTCTTTCAGGGGAGGGGTGAAGAGGGATGGCTCTTTCAGGGGAGGGGTGAAGAGGGATGGCTCTTTCAGGGGAGGGGTGAAGAGGGATGACTCTTTCAGGAAGAGGTCAAGAGGGATGGCTCTTTCAGGAAGAGGGAAAGATGATGGCTCTTTCAGGAAGAGGGAAAGATGATGGCTCTTTCAGGAAGAGGGAAAGATGATGGCTCTTTCAGGGGAGGGGTGAAGAGGGATGGCTCTTTCAGGGGAGGGGTGAAGAGGGATGGCTCTTTCAGGAAGAGGGAAAGATGATGGCTCTTTCAGGAAGAGGGCAAGAGGGATGGCTCTTTCAGGAAGAGGTAAAGAAGGATGGCTCTTTCAGGAAGAGGTCAAGAGGGATGGCTCTTTCAGGGGAGGGGTGAAGAGGGATGACTCTTTCAGGAAGAGGGCAAGAGGGATAGCTCTTTCAGGGGAGGGGTGAAGAGGGATGGCTCTTTCAGGAAGAGGGCAAGAGGGATGGCTCTTTCAGGAAGAGGGAAAGATGATGGCTCTTTCAGGAAGAGGGAAAGATGATGGCTCTTTCAGGAAGAGGGAAAGATGATGGCTTTTTCAGGGGAGGGGTGAAGAGGGATGGCTCTTTCAGGAAGAGGGCAAGAGGGATGGCTCTTTCAGGAAGAGGGCAAGAGGGATGGCTCTTTCAGGAAGACGGCAAGAGGGATGGCTCTTTCAGGAAGAGGGAAAGATGATGGCTCTTTCAGGAAGAGGGAAAGATGATGGCTCTTTCAGGAAGAGGCAAAGAGGGATGGCTCTTTCAGGAAGAGGGCAAGAGGGATGGCTCTTTCAGGAAGAGGGAAAGATGATGGCTCTTTCAGGAAGAGGTCAAGAGGGATGGCTCTTTCAGGAAGAGGTAAAGAAGGATGGCTCTTTAAGAAAGAGGTAAAGAGGGATGGCTCTTTAAGAAAGAGGTAAAGAGGGATGGCTCTTTAAGAAAGAGGTAAAGAAGGATGTCTCTTTAAGAAAGAGGTAAAGAAGGATGGCTCTTTCAGGAAGAGGTCAAGAGGGATTGCTCTTTAAGAAAGAGGTAAAGAGGGATGGCTCTTTAAGAAAGAGGTAAAGAAGGATGGCTCTTTCAGGAGGGGTAAAGAGGGATGGCTCTTTAAGAAAGAGGTAAAGAGGGATGGCTCTTTCAGGAAGAGGGGTAAAAAGGGATGGCTCTTTAAGGGAGAGGTAAAGAAGGATGGCTCTTTAAGAAAGAGGTACAGAGGGATGGCTCTTTAAGGGAGAGGTAAAGAAGGATGGCTCTTTCAAGAAGAGTTGACTTTAAATGAAATATTAATTCTTTACTCGTTGATTACCAAACGTTTGTATCACAGGTAGATATAAAAGTGCAATAAATATCATTAAGTGTTGAATGATGTTGTTTTCAAGTCTGCTTGGTTTTCAAGCAACCCACACATTAAGGTAGAGAAGGAAAGTCAAGAGAGGAGAGAGTGTGCGTCTCAAATGGTAACCTATTCCCTACATAGTGCACTATGGGCCTTATGGGTTCTGGTCAAAAGTAGTGCACTATATAGGGACTAGGGTATTGTGTGGGACTCCATCTCAGTTTAATCAGGCGTGTCTTGATGAGAACAAAGGCTCTGGAGGCAGAACATTTCACCTGTGAAAATGGAATAATGAAATTCTCTTCTCCCTCTTTCAAAGGCGTAACTTCCTTATTTAAGCTGCTGGATGAGAAATGTATTTCCCCTTTGTTCCACCTTCCCTCTGATAACATACACAGGCACGCACGCACGCACGCACGCACGCACGCACGCACACACACACACACACACACACACACACTGGGTCTGATAACATGCACAACAAAGCAGTTTGAATGGATTGAACAAAAATGTGTGATGGTATGGGTGAGGGACAGCCAGGAGAGAAATGTGTGGTGGTATGGGTGAGGGAAAACCAGGAGAGAAATGTGTGATGGTATGGGTGAAGGGAAAACCAGGAGAGAAATGTGTGATGGTATGGGTGAGGGGAAAACCAGGAGAGAAATGTGTGATGGTATGGGTGAGGGAAAACCAGGAGAGAAATGTGTGATGGTATGGGTGAGTGAAAACCAGGAGAGAAATGTGTGATGGTATGGGTGAAGGGAAAACCAGGAGAGAAATGTGTGATGGTATGGGTGAGGGGGAAACCAGGAGAGAAATGTGTGATGGTATGGGTGAGGGAAAACCAGGAGAGAAATGTGTGATGGTATGGGTGAGGGAAAACCAGGAGAGAAATGTGTGGTGGTATGGGTGAGGGAAAACCAGGAGAGAAATGTGTGATGGTATGGGTGAGGGGGAAACCAGGAGGGAAATGTGTGATGGTATGGGTGAGGGAAAGCCAGGAGAGAAATGTGTGATGGTATGGGTGAGTGAAAACCAGGAGATAAATGTGTGATGGTATGGGTGAGGGACAGCCAGGAGAGAAATGTGTGATGGTATGGGTGAGTGAAAACCAGGAGAGAAATGTGCGATGGTATGGGTGAGGGGAAAGCCAGGAGAGAAATGTGTGATGGTATGGGTGAGGGGAAAACCAGGAGAGGAATGTGTGATGGTATGGGTGAGGGGAAAACCAGGAGAGAAAAAATGAGAAACAGCCAGAAAGTGAAAATGAGGTGAAAGATGGAAGACAGATGCAGAGAAACAGAGAGGATCAAATATAAAAACAAAGAGAAATAATGGAAAAAAAGATCTCATCCAGTCCCATGATGAACTGGTAGAGTCTGACAGGAAATGGCGATGAATGGAGACGAGACCCGTTGGTAAGAGGATCTATGCAATCTATTGGGATCTGGATGGAGTAAACACTTCTTCAATCTATTGGGATCTGGATGGAGTAAACACTTCTTCAATCTATTGGGATCTGGATGGAGTAAACACTTCTTCAATCTATTGGGATCTGGATGGAGTCAACACTTCTTCAATCTATTGGGATCTGGATGGAGTAAACACTTCTTCAATCTATTGGGATCTGGATGGAGTAAACACTTCTTCAATCTATTGGGATCTGGATGGAGTAAACACTTCTTCAATCTATTGGGATCTGGATGGAGTAAACACTTCTTCAATCTATTGGGATCTGGATGGAGTAAACACTTCTTCAATCTATTGGGATCTGGATGGAGTAAACACTTCTTCAATCTATTGGGATCTGGATGGAGTAAACACTTCTTCAATCTATTGGGATCTGGATGGAGTAAACACTTCTTCAATCTATTGGGATCTGGATGGAGTCAACACTTCTTCAATCTATTGGGATCTGGATGGAGTCGACACTTCTTCAATCTATTGGGATCTGGATGGAGTAAACACTTCTTCAATCTATTGGGATCTGGATGGAGTAAACACTTCTTCAATCTATTGGGATCTGGATGGAGTAAACACTTCTTCAATCTATTGGGATCTGGATGGAGTAAACACTTCTTCAAACTTGAGCGGAAAGGAGGAGAGGAGAAATTAGCTTCACAGAAATCTTCCTCGAGCCTCAATCTTTCTCTCTCTATCCCTCCCTCCCTCCTCCTTTCCCTCTCAGGACCTGTCCCATCTAATCATACAGCAGACAGACAGACAGAGAGAGAGACGGGCTAGAGTTCAAACAAAACTATATACTGTTTACACACACTTGCTCATGCACACCACATACCACCTCAACCTGCAGAGGGATAACAGAAGAGTGAGGTAATAAGTGAGAGATACAGTGAGGGAGTGAGATAGGAAGAAGAGCATAAGTGAGAGATACAGTGAGGGAGTGAGATAGGAAGAAGAGCATAAGTGAGAGATACAGTGAGGGAGTGAGATAGGAAGAAGAACATAAGTGAGAGATACAGTGAGGGAGTGAGATAGGAAGAAGAGCATAAGTGAGAGAGCCGAAGGCCAGTGAGAGCAGGTATTCTGAAATCTTTTGGGATCTGGATGGAGTAAACACCTCTCAATCTTGAGGGGAAAGGAGGAGAGGAGAAATTAGCTTCACAAATATCTTCCTAGAGTCTCTCTCTCTCCCCCCCCCCTCTCCCTCCCTCTCTCAGGACCTGTCCCATCTAATCAGACGGGCGGGCGGACGGACGGACAGACAGACAGACAGACAGAGACAGAAAGAGAGAGGACACCAACACCACCCGATGTCACAGGAAGGCCATAAAGATCATCAAGGACAACAACCACCCGAGCCACTGCCTGTTCACCCCGCTATCATCCAGAAGGCGAGGTCAGTACAGGTGCATCAAAGCAGGGACAGAGAGACTGAAAAACAGCTTCTATCTCAAGGCCATCAGACTGTTAAACAGCCACCACTAACATTTAGCGGCCGCTGCCAACATACTGACTCAACTCCAGCCACTTTAATAATGGCAATTGATGGAAATTTATGTAAAAATGTATCACTAGCCACTTTAAACAATGCCACTTAATATAATGTTTACATACCCTACATTACTCATCTCATATGTATATGTATATACTGTACTCTATATCATTTACTGCATCTTGCCATCTTTATGTAATACATGTATCACTAGCCACTTTAAACTATGCCACTTTATGTTTACATACCCTACATTACTCATCTCATATGTATATACTGTACTCTATACCATCTACTGCATCTTGCGGGCGGGCGGACGGACGGACGGACAGACAGACAGACAGACAGACAGACAGACAGACAGACAGACAGACAGACAGACAGACAGACGGGCTAGAGTTCAAACAAAAGAGCAGGTATTCTGCCATCTGACTGGCTGCTGCTGCTGTGGCCGGCACACAGCTTAAAAATGCAAAGGGCAGAGCTGTATTAACCTCAATCTCAGTGCCATCCCCTCCAGGCTAACAGGCTAACAAGCTAACAGGCTAACAGGCTGACAGACTGACAGACTGACAGACTAACAGGCTAACAGGCTAACAGGCTAACAGGCTGACAGACTAACAGGTTAGACCCACACACCTGGGCTGTGTTAACACAGCCTCCAGCCTCCACCTACTGATGATGACGTTTTCCTCCACACACACCATGCAAGAACACTCAAACCCTGTAAACAAGCTTGGGGAGAGGAGAGTAGGAGGGAAAGAGGAGGTAGAGAGTGAGAGGAAGAGAGGAAGATGAGTGGGTGATGAGAGGAAGAGAAGAGGGTAATGAGAGGAAGAGGAGAGTGTGATGAGAGGAAGAGGGTAATGAGAGGAAGAGGAGAGGGTGATGAGAGAAAGAGGAGAGGGTGATGAGAGAAAGAGGAGAGGGTGATGAGAGGAAGAGGAGAGGGTGATGAGAGGAAGAGGAGAGGGTGATGAGAGGAAGAGGAGAGGGGGATGAGAGGGTGATGAGAGGAAGAAGAGAGGGTGATGAGAGGGTGATGAGAGGGTGATGAGAGGAAGAGGAGAGGGTGATGAGAGGAAGAGGAGAGGGTGATGAGAGGAAGAGGAGAGGGGGATGAGAGGAAGAGGAGAGGGTGATGAGAGGAAGAGGAAAGGGTGATGAGACGAAGAGGAGAGGGTGATGAGAGGGTGATGAGAGGAATAGGAGAGGGTGATGAGAGGAAGAGGAGAGGGTGATGAGAGGAAGAGGAGAGGGGGATGAGAGGAAGAGGAGAGGGTGATGAGAGGAAGAGGAGAGGGTGATGAGATGAAGAGGAGAGGTTGATGAGAGGAAGAGAGTGAGAGGAAGAGAGGAAGATGAGTGGGTGATGAGAGGAAGAGGAGAGGGTAATGAGAGGAAGAGGAGAGGGTGATGAGAGAAAGAGGAGAGGGTGATGAGGGAAAGAGGAGAGGGTGATGAGAGGAAGAGGAGAGGGTGATGAGAGGAAGAGGAGAGGGTGATGAGAGGAAGAGGAGAGGGGGATGAGAGGGTGATGAGAGGAAGAGGAGAGGGTGATGAGAGGGTGATGAGAGGGTGATGAGAGGAAGAGGAGAGGGTGATGAGAGGAAGAGGAGAGGGTGATGAGAGGAAGAGGAGAGGGGGATGAGAGGAAGAGGAGAGGGTGATGAGGAAGAGCAGAGGGTGATGAGAGGAAGAGGAGAGGGTGATGAGACGAAGAGGAGAGGGTGATGAGAGGGTGATGAGAGGAATAGGAGAGGGTGATGAGAGGAAGAGGAGAGGGGGATGAGAGGAAGAGGAGAGGGGGATGAGAGGAAGAGGAGAGGGTGATGAGAGGAAGAGGAGAGGGTGATGAGAGGAAGAGGAGAGGGGGATGAGAGGAAGAGCAGAGGGTGATGAGAGGAAGAGGAGAGGGTGATGAGAGGAAGAGCAGAGGGTGATGAGAGGAAGAGGAGAGGGTGATGAGACGAAGAGGAGAGGGTGATGAGAGGAAGAGGAGAGGGTGATGAGAGGAAGAGGAGAGGGTGATGAGAGGAAGAGGAGAGGGTGATGAGAGGAAGAGGAGAGGGTGATGCGAGGAAGAGGAGAGGGTGATGAGAGGAAGAGGAGAGGGTGATGAGAGGAAGAGGAGAGGGTGATGCGAGGAAGAGGAGAGGGTGATGAGAGGAAGAGGAGAGGGTGATGAGAGGAAGAGGAGAGGGTGATGAGAGGAAGAGGAGAGGGTGATGAGAGGAAGAGAGTGAGAGACCTGGCGTGACTCATGTCTTCTCTACCTCTCTGCCCTTTCCTCACGACACGTTCCTCCTCTCTCGTCACGATGCAGGCTGCCGGGCGCTAGCGTTTATAGGAGACATTAAGGCTTAATGCTAGGAGAGGGGCGGAGTACAGAGACCTGTTCAGCTAAGGAGAGGAGGGTCTCAGAGAGGAGATAAGGGTTGACACTGGGAAAGGTTTAAAGAAAGATGCCACTAGACGTGGATGTGTGTGAGATCACATTCTACTATCTATCAGTCGAGCAGAAGAAGTAGAATGGTGTGTGTGAGTGTGGGGGGGTGGGGTCTGCAGTGCAGAGTGGGGAGTGTGTGCCTGTGTAAAGTTCACCTTCATTAATCATAACCTGACGTGTAGCAATACCCTGATCACCCTGACAGAGAGACAGAGACAGAGACAGAGACAGAGACAGACAGACAGACAGACAGACAGACAGACAGACAGACAGACAGACAGACAGACAGACAGACAGACAGACAGACAGACAGACAGACCGACCGCTATACCACCCCTGCACTAACCATCTGACAGTCTTATTGAAGCGAAGCCGGCTATACTAAAACCAAAATAACATTTCTTTTCTACAGCCAAAACACACACATTTGGATTCGTGTCACGACAGTTCACTTGCCAGCATAACAATGATAATTCCTCTGTGCTCTCTGGAAGAGTAGTGATAATTGTCATCCTTCAAACACACTAAAGCATCGGTAGTCGGTCCCTTCTCCAAAAAAACAGAAGACAGGAAATGTTTGATGTTTAGTTTGAAATTAGTTCCAGAGAGCCAAGATGGAGTTGTCTTTAGAGAGAACAGGGCTGTTTCATGTGTAGTTAGAGAGTTCCAGAGAGCCAAGATGGAGTTGTCTTCAGAGAGAACAGGGCTGTTTCATGTGTAGTTAGAGAGTTCCAGTGAGCCAAGATGGAGTTGTCTTTAGAGAGAACAGGGCTGTTTCATGTGTAGTTAGAGAGTTCCAGTGAGCCAAGATGGAGTTTTCTTTAGAGAGAACAGGGCTGTTTCATGTGTAGTTAGAGAGTTCCAGTGAGCCAAGATGGAGTTGTCTTTAGAGAGAACAGGGCTGTTTCATGTGTAGTTAGAGAGTTCCAGTGAGCCAAGATGGAGTTGTCTTTAGAGAGAACAGGGCTGTTTCATGTGTAGTTAGAGAGTTCCAGTGAGCCAAGATGGAGTTGTCTTCAGAGAGAACAGGGCTGTTTCATGTGTAGTTAGAGAGTTCCAGTGAGCCAAGATGGAGTTGTCTTTAGAGAGAACAGGGCTGTTTCATGTGTAGTTAGAGAGTTCCAGTGAGCCAAGATGGAGTTGTCTTTAGAGAGAACAGGGCTGTTTCATGTGTAGTTAGAGAGTTCCAGAGAGCCAAGATGGAGTTGTCTTTAGAGAGAACAGGGCTGTTTCATGTTAGTTAGAGAGTTCCAGAGAGCCAAGATGGAGTTGTCTTTAGAGAGAACAGGGCTGTTTCATGTGTAGTTAGAGAGTTCCAGAGAGCCAAGATGGAGTTGTCTTTAGAGAGAACAGGGCTGTTTCATGTGTAGTTAGAGAGTTCCAGAGAGCCAAGATGGAGTTGTCTTTAGAGAGAACAGGGCTGTTTCATGTGTAGTTAGAGAGTTCCAGTGAGCCAAGATGGAGTTGTCTTTAGAGAGAACAGGGCTGTTTCATGTGTAGTTACAGAGTTCCAGTGAGCCAAGATGGAGTTGTCTTTAGAGAGAACAGGGCTGTTTCATGTGTAGTTAGAGAGTTCCAGTGAGCCAAGATGGAGTTGTCTTTAGAGAGAACAGGGCTGTTTCATGTGTAGTTACAGAGTTCCAGTGAGCCAAGATGGAGTTGTCTTTAGAGAGAACAGGGCTGTTTCATGTGTAGCTACAGAGTTCCAGTGAGCCAAGATGGAGTTTTTTTGGGTTTAGACTAAAAACAGGTGCAGTCGTGCTGAGATGCATCAGCAACATGAATATCAGCAGGTTAATCGGTCCGTTGTCTGGTAGCCAATCCAAATATGAATACCTCTCAGATGGGGACCTAGTGCCAATGAACTAACCGGCAGACCCCTAGCTGGCTCCAAGGCTCCTGGAGTTTACGAGGGAGTGAGTTTGTATTTGGTATTTCTGTCACTGAATGTCTTCATCTTTGGAGTTGAGATGGTTTGTACATCTCTTTGAGGTTAATTGTAATGTCTGCCAAAAATCACACACACAAGTACGCACGCACACACAGCTCCTAACTACCGTAGCAGCCATTGTTCCAACAAAGACGTCTTTTGTGGCCACAGTGTTTTTGACGTCACGGGAGAAGATCTCTCAAGGTGAAATATGACTCCTAGGTTTCTCTCCAGATGGAGTTATATGGAAGATTTGCCGGTAAAGCGTAAAAAAAGACCAGAAATATTGTCTAGAAAGAACCTCTTTGAACAGAAAAGGAGCACTCCTCCCCACGCTTATGACCAAAAGTACATTTTTAAGCAATAAGGTCCTAGGGGGTGTGGTATATGGCCAATATACCACGGCTAAGTACTGTTCTTAAGCACGACGCTACGTGGAGTGCCTGGATACAGCCCATTGCCGTGGTATATTGGCCATATACCACCAACCCCCGAGGTGCCTTATTGCTGTTATAAACTGGTTACCAACGTAATTAGAGCAGTAAAAATTAAAGTGTTGTCATACCCGTGGTATACGATCTGATATACCACAGCTGTCAGCCAATCAGCATTCAGGACTCGAACCACCCAGTTTATAATTAAAGTTTGTTAGCCCAACAACTAAGGATTGTGTGAAATAAATATTAGACATATACCGACCATGGAGCCAACTCTTGAGACACCGTTTATTATTGACAACTTATCTTCTATAGATGAGACCTTTAAAGTTGAGGCAGGACAGATATATTTACTGCTCAATATACCTGATGATAAATATATTTACTCCTTAATATTTTCCTCAAAATAAAGTACAGAGCATTCGGAAAGTATTCAGACCCCTTGACATTTTCCAAATTTTGTTACGTTACAGCCTTATTCTAAAAGGGATTAAAGAAAAATAAATCCTCATCAATCTACACATAATACCCCATAATGACATCACAATACCCCATAGTGACATCATAATACCCCATAATGACATCACAATACCCCATAATAACAAAGCGAAAACAGGTTTTTAGAAAATGTTGCCAAATTATATATATATACAGTGGGGAGAACAAGTATTTGATACACTGCCGATTTTGCAGGTTTTCCTACTTACAAAGCATGTAGAGGTCTGTAATTTTTTATCATAGGTACACTTAAACTGTGAGAGACGGAATCTAAAACAAAAATCCAGAAAATCACATTGTATGATTTTTAAGTAATTAATTTGCATTTTATTAGCCTGTTAGCCTGATGGTCTGTTAGTCTGTCAGCCTGTCAGCCTGTCAGCCTGTTAGCCTGTTAGCCTGTTAGCCTGGAGGGGATTGCACTGAGATTGAGGTTATTACAGCTCTGTCTGTCTGTCTGTCTGTCTGTCTGTCTGTCTGTCTGTCTGTCTGTCTGTCTGTCTGTCTGTCTGTCTGTCTGTCTGTCTGTCTGTCTGTCTGTCTGTCTGTCTGTCTGTCTGTCTGTCTGTCTGTCTGTCTGTCTGTCTGTCTGTCTGTCTGTCTGTCTGATTAGATGGGACAGGTCCTGAGAGAGGGGGGGAGGGAGAGAGGAGGGGGAGAGAGAGACTCGGAAGATATTTGTGAAGCTAATTTCTCCTCTCCTCCTTTCCCCTCAAGATTGAGAGGTGTTTACTCCATCCAGATCCCAAAAGATTTCAGAATACCTGCTCTCACTGGCCTTCGGCTCTCTCACTTATGCTCTTTTTCCTATCTCAGTCCCTCACTGTATCTCTCACTTATGCTCTTTTTCCTATCTCACTCCCTCACTGTATCTCTCACTTATGCTCTTCTTCCTATCTCACTCCCTCACTGTATCTCTCACTTATGCTCTTCTTCCTATCTCACTCCCTCACTGTATCTCTCACTTATGCTCTTCTTCCTATCTCTCTCCCTCACTGTATCTCTCACTTATGCTCTTCTTCCTATCTCACTCCCTCACTGTATCTCTCACTTATGCTCTTCTTCCTATCTCACTCCCTCACTATATCTCTCACTTATGCTCTTCTTCCTATCTCACTCCCTCACTGTATCTCTCACTTATGCTCTTCTTCCTATCTCACTCCCTCACTGTATCTCTCACTTATTACCTCACTCTTCTGTTATCCCTCTGCAGGTTGAGGTGGTATGTGGTGTGCATGAGCAAGTGTGTGTAAACAGTATACAGTGGGGAGAACAAGTATTTGATACACTGCCGATTTTGCAGGTTTTCCTACTTACAAAGCATGTAGAGGTCTGTCATTTTTTATCAAAGGTACACTTCAACTGTTAGAGACAAAAAAATCCAGAAAATCACATTGTATGATTTTTAAGTAATTCATTTGCATTTTATTGCATAACATAAGTATTTGATACATCAGAAAAGCAGAACTTAATATTTGGTACAGAAACCTTTGTTTGCAATTACAGAGATCATACGTTTCCTGTAGTTCTTGACCAGGTTTGCACACACTGCAGCAGGGATTTTGGCCCACTCCTCCATACAGACCTTCTCCAGATCCTTCAGGTTTCGGGGCTGTCGCTGGGCAATACGGACTTTCAGCTCCCTCCAAAGATTTTCTATTGGGTTCAGGTCTGGAGACTGGCTAGGCCACTCCAGGACCTTGAGATGCTTCTTACGGAGCCACTCCTTAGTTGCCCTGGCTGTGTGGCCTTAACAGCTTCTACCCCCAAGCCATAAGACTGCTGAACAATTAATAAAATCGCCACCGGACAATTTACATTGACCCCCTCCCTTTTGTACACTGCTGCTACTCTCTGTTTATTATCTATGCATAGTCACTTTACCCCTACCTACATGTACAAATTACCTCTACTAACCTGTACCCCCGCACCCTGACTTGGTACCGGTGCCCCCTGTATAAAGCCTCGTTATTGTTATGTTATTGTGTTACTTTTTATTTTAGTCTGCTTGGTAAATATTTTCTTAACTCTTCTTGAACAGCACTGTTGGTTAAGGGCTTGTAAGTCAGCAATTCACGGTAAAGTCTACACTTCTTGTATTTGGCGCGTGACAAATAAAGTTTGATTTGATAAGGGTATTTTCAAAGATCGTCTGTAGGGATGGATGCTGCCTCACACCCATGTCTGATAAATTGCCAAACCAGACTGTGATGCAGTATCTCAGGACTATAACTGCATGTGTGACAGGGAATTTCCAGGTGAAATAAAGACCAGCGGTCGTTGATAAAATCAATAAAAAAATCGATCAGGTTTAATTCAAGTTGCAACAAGAACACATCCGTCAGCATAGAAGAAGAAGCCGAGAAAAGACAGGCCTCTTTAGATAAGATCATAACCACTAACAGGAACAACTGTTGTCTCAACAAGGTCACAAAATCGTGTAGAAAAGACCAAACAAGGCCCAGTGGCCCTGGCATAACGCAGAGAAAAGGAGAAAAGTCTAGCCTACGCTGAGCAGGCCTTTGTATCCTAATCACAAATGTTCTGGAAACACAAAACAAAAGACATGAAGCAAGTCAGTGAATCACACAGTCTCCCAGAACATAACCTCTGTCCAGTTTTGCGTCAACAACTATCAACAAGTGTCAGAACAATCCAAAACATTCAGTATCAAGTCTAGTGACCGTCAACCCCTACACATTCAGTATCAAGTCTAGTGACCGTCAACCCCTACACATTCAGTATCAAGTCTAGTGACCGTCAACCCCTACACATTCAGTATCAAGTCTAGTGACCGTCAACCCCTACACATTCAGTATCAAGTCTAGTGACCGTCAACCCCTACACATTCAGTATCAAGTCTAGTGACCGTCAACCCCTACACATTCAGTATCAAGTCTAGTGACCGTCAACCCCTACACATTCAGTATCAAGTCTAGTGACCATCAACCCCTACACATTCAGTATCAAGTCTAGTGAACCATCAACCCCTACAGTCTCTATAGGGATGCCACAGGGTTCAATTCTCGGGTCGACTCTTTTCTTTGTATATATCAATGATATCTTGCTGCTGGTGATTCCCTGATCCACCTCTACGCGAACGACACCATTCTGTATACCTCTGGCCCTTCTTTGGACACTGTGTTAACAACCCTCCAAACGAGCTTCAATGCCATACAACTCTCCTCCCGAGGCCTCCAACTGCTTTTAAATGCTAGTAAAACTAAATGCATGCTCTTCAACCGATCGCTGCCCGCACCTGACCGCCTGAATAGCATCACTACTCTGGACGGTTCTGACTTAGAATATGTGGACAACTACAAATACCTAGGTGTCTGGCTAGACTGTAAACTCTCCTTCCAGATTCACATTAAGCATCTCCAATCCAAAGGTAAATCTAGAATCTGCTTCCTATTTCGCAACAAAGCATCCTTCACTCATGCTGCCAAACATACCCTCGTAAAACTGACTATCCTACCGATCCTCGACTTCGGCGATGTCATTTACAAAATAGCCTCCAACACTCTACTCAGCAAACTGGATGTAGTCTATCACAGTGCCATCTGTTTTGTCACCAAAGCCCCATATACTACCCACCACTGCGACCTGTCTGCTCTCGTTGGTTGGCCTCGCTTCATATTCGTCGCCAAACCCACTGGCTCCAGGTCATCTATAAGTCCTTGCTAGGTAAAGCCCCACCTTATCTCAGCTCACTGGTCACCATAGCAACACCCACCCGTAGCACGCGCTCCAGCAGGTATATCTCACTGGTCATCCCCAAAGCCAACACCTCCTTTGGCTGCCTTTCCTTCCAGTTCTCTGCTGGCAATGACTGGAACCAATTGCAAAAATCACTGAAGCTGGAGACTTATATCTCCCTCTCTAACTTTAAGCATCAGCTGTCAGAGCAGCTTATCGATCACTGTACCTGTACACAGCCCATCTGTAAATAGCTCACCCAACTACCTCATCCCCATATTGTTATTTATCTTCTTGCTCTTTTGCACCCCAGTATCTCTACTTGCACATCATCATCTGCACATCTATCACTCCAGTATTAATGCTAAAATGTAATTATTTCACCTCTATAGCCTATTTATATCTTTACCTCCCTACTTTTCTACATTTACACACACTGTACATAGATTTTTATAGTGTGTTATTGACTGTACGTTTGTTTATGTGTAACTCTGTGTTGTTGTTTTGTGTTGCACTGCTTTGCTTTATCTTGGCCAGGTCGCAGTTGTAAATGAGAACCTTGTTCTCCACTGGCCTACCTGGTTGAATAAAGGTGAAATACATTTTTTTTGTGTCAAGAGCGTCAAAAGAAAGCTGCAAATCATGTGCGTTAGAGAAAGAGGAAACATAGAAAATATGCTAGGTATTGCCGTGATAGCTCCTTACCGAATATGAACGTATTCATCTTAAATATTCCCACAACAGCATGGTAGAGCAGGAGCATTATCTTCCGTTCAACTCCAAAACCCGGAGTCTACGTAGAATGGGAATATGTAGAGTGTGAACGTGTACGAGTGAACCCCAAAAACACTCTGAGGCTAACACTAATGCTAAGCTAATGCTGTATGTGGTTTATCACTTGCTTTTACGATAGTAGTACGATCAACTGTGAATTACAATAGTTTGACAGTACTTTTGGTTTGTTCTTATAGCAATGGCATCCTCCAGCTTTCTCCCGTCTGAAGTGTAGCTCTGAATGCTCTCTCTGCCTGGATGAGTTCACTGACCCAGTCTACACCCCATGTGGACAACTTCTGCAAGGCCTGTTTCAGCGTGTATTGGGATAACACTGACCGGTGCCAATGTCCACTGTGTAAAAAGACATTTGAAAGGAGACCTGATCTCAGCGTGAATACATTGATTTCTGAAATGGCTGCTCTTTAAGAAATCAGCTCCAGTTAAAGACACACCTATCACCTCAGACCCCTCGTTAAACCTGGAGGTGTGCCCTGTGACGTCTGCACTGAGGGGGAGCACAATGTCCTGAAGTCCTGCCTGGTGTGTCTGGTCTCTTTTAACTGTGAAACTCACCTGGAGCCTCATCATAGACTGGCAGCCTTGAAGAGACATAAGCTGATCGACCCTGTGGAGAACCTGCGAGAACCTGTGGAGAACCTGCGAGAACCTGTGGAGAACCTGCAAGACGAGGTGTTTCAGAAGCACATGGGACCCCTGGAGCTCTTCTGCAGGATCTCCCAGATGTGTGTCAGAGCTGCACTGAGACAGACCACAAGACTGTCCCCATAGAGGAAGACTGTGGAGAGAGACTGTCCCCATAGAGAAAGAGTGTGGAGAGAGACTGTCCCCATAGAGGAAGACTGTGGAGAGAGACTGTCCCCATAGAGGAAGAGTGTGGAGAGAGACAGTCCCCATAGAGGAAGACTGTGGAGAGAGACTGTCCCCATAGAGGAAGACTGTGGAGAGAGACTGTCCCCATAGAGGAAGACTGTGGAGAGAGGAAGGCTCAGCTGGGAAAGATGATTTTGGAGAGACTGCAGAAGTTGAAGAGGATCAAACACTCAGGGATACTCAGCAAGAGAGATGCCGAGAAAGACAGAGCAGAAAGTGTTGAGGCCTTCACTGCTCCGGTGCGCTGAGAGAAGAATCCAGGCTGAGCTCGTCGAGGTGAGGTTGAGCTCGTCAAGGTGATGCTGAGCTCGTCGAGGTGAGGCTGAGCTCGTCGAGGTGAGGCTGAGCTCGTCGAGGTGATGCTGAGCTCGTCGAGGTGAGGCTGAGCTCGTCGAGGTGAGGCTGAGCTCGTCGAGGTGAGGCTGAGCTCGTCGAGGTGATTGAGGAAAAAGCAGAAAGCAGCAGAGAGGCCAGGCTGAAGGGCTCATTGAAGAATTGGAGCAGGAAATCACTGAGCTACAGAGGAGAAGCACTGGGCTACAAAGGAGAAGCACTGAGCTACAGAGGAGAAGCACTGAGCTACAGAGGAGAAGCACTGAGCTACAGAGGAGAAGCACTGAGCTACAGAGGAGAAGTACTGAGCTACAAAGGAGAAGCACTGAGCTAGAGAGGAGAAGCACTGAGCTAGAGAGGAGAAGCACTGAGCTACAGAGGAGAAGTACTGAGCTACAGAGGAGAAGCACTGAGCTACAGAGGAGAAGCACTGAGCTACAGAGGAGAAGCACTGAGCTACAGAGGAGAAGCACTGAGCTACAGAGGAGAAGCACTGAGCTACAGAGGAGAAGCACTGAGCTACAGAGGAGAAGTACTGAGCTACATAGGAGAAGCACTGAGCTACAGAGGAGAAGCACTGAGCTACAGAGGAGAAGCACTGAGCTACAGAGGAGAAGCACTGAGCTACAGAGGAGAAGCACTGAGCTACAGAGGAGAAGCACTGAGCTACAGAGGAGAAGCACTGAGCTACAGAGGAGAAGCACTGAGCTACAGAGGAGAAGCACTGAGCTACAGAGGAGAAGCACTGAGCTACAGAGGAGAAGCACTGAGCTACAGAGGAGAAGCACTGAGCTTGATCAGCTGTCACACACTGAGAGCTCCCGTTCCCTCTGCAGCCTTCCACCCACCAATAACTGATCTAATATCAGATATAACAATAGCATGTGTGTGTTTACTGTGAGGAGAATACTATCTGGGCTGGACGAGACACGTAATGAAGAGATGGAGAAGTTGCATGCCATCGAGCTGAAGTGTACAGTATGTGACTCTGGACCCCGATACAACACATCCTAATCTCATCCTGTCTGAGGACGGGAAACAAGTGAGGTTTGGAGCACAGAATCTCCCTGACAACCCACAGAGGTTTAACTATAGAACGTGTGTCCTGTGAAAGGATTCTCCTCAGTAAGAATCTACTATGAGGTGTAGGGGGGAAGACTGTCTCTGTGATCTTAATTCAATTACAGCTGTGTTCTGGACTCCGACTGTGGTGATGTCACAGTTCCTTTATCTACTTGCTGAGACTTCCTGCTATTATTAGATGTGTTTAGTCACTCAGTGTCAGAGATGGGCAGACAGGAAGACAGACAGACAGGCAAACAGCAGACTTACTCTCTCTCTCACACACACACACACACACACACACACACACACTGTTGTGACTGTGTTAAAATGGACTGGGGCAGTCTGACTAAACAGACGGTGCTCTGCCCTTCAACTCAGAGAAAACGTCTTGAGGAGGGAGGGAGGGAGAGAGAGAGAGGGAGGGAGAGAGAGAGAGAGATGGGGGTGGGGGGGTGAGTCCCAGGAGTGAGGAAGTCAGAAGAAGAATAGCTCCACGACCACAGGACACAGCTAATCTTGTGGAAGAGAGAATGACACACCAAATGCCAAGGGTCGAAGACATACCCACTGTTGAACTCTTTGTGTGAATCCCAAATGAAACCCTTTATAGTGCAGTGTGCACTAGGGCTCTGGTCAAAAGTAGTGTACTATATAGAGTATATGATGCCATTTGGGAGGTAGCCACAATATAATCAACGTGCTAGACTGAGACTACAGGCATTAGTCCCAGAGCAACACAACACTCATTTATCTCTCAGCTAAATCCTCATTAGTCCCAGAGCAACACAACACTCATTCATCTCTCAGCTAAATCCTCATTAGTCCCAGAGCAACACAACACTCATTTATCTCTCAGCTAAATCCTCATTAGTCCCAGAGCAACACAACACTCATTTATCTCTCAGCTAAATCCTCATTAGTCCCAGAGCAACACAACACTCATTCATCTCTCAGCTAAATCGTCTGAAACAGAATCAAAGAGTATAGTTGAAGCCTGCTCGTCGAATTTTTAGCTTCACTGAGGTAAACTGCTCCTGTAAAATCTTCACTGAGGTAAACTGTTCCTATAATATCTTCACTGAGGTAAACTGCTCCTATAAAAGCTTCACTGAGGTAAACTGCTCCTGTAAAAGCTTCACTGAGGTAAACTGCTCCTGTAAAAGCTTCACTGAGGTAAACTGCTCCTGTAAAAGCTTCACTGAGGTAAATTGAAAATGACAGCTGGGCTGTAGAAGAGACACCATGGGGTGCATCCCAAATGGCACCCTATTCTCTTTATAGTGCACTACATTTGACCAGAGCCCATATGAGTAGGGTACAATATAGGGAATAGGGAGAACCAACCACTATGTCTCCTGGCAATAAGCTTCTCTCAGAACTCCAATATAAGAAAGAGAGGGAGAAGAGAACAGAGGGATGGAGAGAGAGAGAGAGAGAGAGAGAGAGGCAGAGAGATGGCAGATTCCATCAGTCTCTCATCAATTTTAGACCATAAAAGGAGGGAGAAGAGCAGGGTTGGAACGAGGGAGAGAGAAAGAGGAAAAGAGAGGCTGATGCCATTCGTCTAACAGACTAATGGCTCCCAGGGTGTGTAGCTAGCAGAGAAGAGAATCCCTCTCTCCTCCTCTCTCTAACTGTTCTGTGTTCTATGGATGGAATGGAAGCAGTGGTGGAAAGTACTTCAGTAAAAAATACTTTAAAGTACTACTTAAGTCGTTTTTTTTTGGGGGGGGGGGCATTTGTACATAACTTTACTATTTATATTTTGGACAACTTGTACTTTAACTCCACTACATTTCTAAAGAAAATACTGCACTTTTTACTGCAAACATTTTCCCTGACACCCAAAACGACTCATTACATTTGAATGATTAGCTGTATGGGAAAATGGTTAAATTCATGCACTTATCAGGAGAACATCCCTCATCATCTGAGTTTGAGTTTGAGTTTATTTTTACAGGGACAGTGCACATTAATCAACGTTTCAGTAAAAGTGCCGGTTTTAGCCGGACGGCTAATTTTCAACCGCAGTCCCTGGGCAGGTTATTAAAAACAATTACAATATAGACAATAGCAACATAGAACAAGACATAGCATACAGACATAGCAACATAGGACAAGCAAGACGTAGCATACAGACAGAGCAACATAGAACAAAAAGCAGCAAGACAAAATTCATAAAAGCAACAAAGTGTTTCCACACCTCACAAGTTACAGACAACAGACATGGAAAGCGGCAACACACAGCTAGGGACCATGTTCACAAATCTGATTGACCTTTAGCCATGTCTTTTCTCACATTTTGTGAAAGTGTGATATGTGGTGCAGTTATGTGTGTCTGATGGCAGTGTATTCCAGACATGGGAAGCTCTCACAGAAAAAGCGGATTTACTAAAGGTGCTTTTCCTTAGGGGAACTACACAGTCACCTCTCATGGCAGACCTTGTGGATCTGCTGCCATATGTTTGGGTTTTCTGTTTAACAAAAATACTGAGTGGAGGGGGAGCCAAGCCATTTAGGATCTTGAATACAAGACATGCATCGGTGTATTGCACAAGATTTTCCCAACTCAGGAGCTCATGCTTTCTGAGGATGTGACAGTGATGATGGCTATTGGGCTTCCTATCAAGCACTTTGAGAGCCTGTTTGTAGACAGACTGAATAGGTCTTACTGTTGTACAGCAAGCTTGGGCCCAACTAGTCAAGCAGTATGTTAAGTGGGGGAGTATCATAGATTTGAAGTACAGTTTTGCTACCTCTGTAGTCAAACAATTTCGTATAAATCGGAAATTAGCTAGGTTGAATTTGGTTATTTGAATTACCTTTTTCACATGCTTTTTAAAAGAGAGGTTGGAATCAAGTATGATGCCAAGGTACTTAAAATCAGATACCACCTGGAGCTTCTCCCCTGACACATAGACATCTGGCTCAGTAGCATCTGTTGCCCTCTTTGTGAAGAACATGCAAACAGTTTTTTTCACATTGAGATGCAAACACGAGTCACTGAGCCACTTTGTAACCTGGACCATTACAGTAGTGAGTTCTTGTGCAGCTTGTTGTTTGCTCTTTGCATGCACATATATCACTGTATCATCTGCATACATTTGAACTTCAGACCCAGTACAGACAGAAGGCAGATCATTAATGTACAGGCTGAACAGGAGGGGCCCCAGTATTGACCCTTGGGGCACACCCACATCATAGCTAAGAGTGGGCGACAGCTCATTGCTCACTCTGACACACTGAGTTCTGCCTTCAAGGTATGATTTCATCCATCTCAAGGCATCGGGGGAAAAGTTGAACTTGGACAATTTTGTGATGAGAATCTCATGGTTAACAGTATCAAAAGTATCATCTCTACTGCCTCTGATCTGGGGGACTCACAGAGGCTTCGTTTGTAAATGATGTCTGAGTGTTGGTGTACCCCTGGATATCCAGTAATACAATTGTGCCGTCTGGTCTGTTTAATATAAGACATTTTAAATGATTTATACTTTTACTTCTGATACTTATTAAGCATATTTTAGCAATTAAATTTACTTTTGATACTTAAGTATATTTAAAACCAAATACTTTTTTGAATTTTACTCAAGTAGTATTTTACTGGGTGACTTTCACTTTTACTTGAGTCATTTTCTATTAAGGTATCTTTACTTTTACTCAAGTATGACAATTGGGTACTTTTTCCACCATTGGATGGAAGAGAGTAGGTTTCCTTAGGCACAGATCTGGGATCAGCTAACAGCTCCCTGCAGCACAGATGCTGTATCTTAATTTGATCATCCTGTTGTTGTAGGAATTGTCCTGCACTTCTGGAAATACAAGCTTGTAGTGTATTCAAGGTTTAATAAGGCTTCTAAAGTTTGTAATATCTTTAGACTTCAGACTTGAATTGCCCTAATGAAAAATGTGTCAACCCCTGCTGTAGAAAACTGGCTCAAATTAAGATCCTACATCTGTAACGTTAAACATAAACGGTAGGAATGAAAACGGATTATTTTGTTAACACAAACCCTACTCCTAAAGATAAAACATCTGTTACAAAAAAAACACATCTTAGAGATTTTATAGAGCTCCACTGTATGAGAGAACATGCATGAGTGAAGTGTGTGTGTTTCTAGAGTTGTTCTGGTGTTTTGTAACCATACCAAACGTAACATACAGGACCATTAAAAGTTTGGACACACCTACTCATTGGGTTTTTCTTTATTTTTTACTATTTTCTACGTTCTAGAATAATAGTGAAGACATCAAAACTATGAAATAACACATATGAAATCATGTAGTAACCAAAAAAAGAGTTAAACAAATCAAAATATATTTTATATTTGAGATTCTTCAAATAGCCACCTTTTGTCTTGATGACAGCTTTGCACACTCTTGGCATTCTCTCAACCAGCTTCACTTGGAATGCTTTTCCAACAGTCTTAAAGGAGTTCCCAGATATGCTGAGCACTTGTTGGCTGCTTTTCCTTCACTCTGCGGTCCAACTCATCCCAAACCATCTCAATTGCATATAGCTACAGAATGCTGTGGTAGCCATGCTGGTTAAATGTGCCTTAAATTCTAAATAAATCACCAACAGTGTCAGCAGCAGAGCACCCCCACATCATCACACTTCCTCCTCCATGCTTCACGGTGGGAACCACACATGCAGAGATCATCCATTCACCTACTCTGCGTCTCACAGAGACACAGCAGTTGGAACCAAAAATCACAAATTTGGACTCATCAGACCAAAGGACAGATTTCCACCAGTCTAATGTCCATTGCTCGTGTTTCTTGGCTCAAGCAAGTCCCTTCTTCTTATAGGTGTCCTTTAGTAGTGGTTTCTTTGCAGCAATTCGACCACGAAGGCCTGATTCACGCAGTCTCCTCTGAACAGTTGATGTTGAGATGTGTCTGTTACTTGAACTCTGTGAAGCATTTATTTGGCTGCAATCTGAGGTGCAGTTAACTCTGATGAATTTATCCTCTGCAGCAGAGGTAACTCTGGGTCTTCCTTTCTTATGGCGGTCCTCATGAGAGCCAGTTTCATCACAGCGTTCTTGAAATGTTCCGCATTGACTGACCTTCATGTCTTAAAGTAATGATGGACTGTCATTTCTCTTTGCTTATTTGAGCTGTTCTTGCCATAATATGGACTTGGTTTTTTACCAAATAGGTATATCTTCTGTATACCACCCCTAGCTTGTCACAACACAGCTGGTTGGCTCAAACGCATTAAGGAGGAAAGAAATTACACAAATTGTAACGTAGACGCTGGGAGTCGGAAAGCAAGTGGTGAGGAGGGGGGATGAATGAGCCAATTGTAATCTGAGGATGATTAGGTGACCATGATGGTATGAGGGCCAGATTGGGAATTTATCCAGGACACCGGGGTTAACACCCCTACTCTTACGATAAATGCCATAGGATCATTAGTGACCACAGAGAGTCAGGACTCCCGTTTAACGTCCCATCCGAAAAACGACACCCTACACAGGGCAATATTTTTTTAGACCGGAAGAAAGGGTGCCTCCTACTGGCCCTTCAACACCACTTCCAGCAGCATCTGGTCTCCCATCCAGGGACCTACCAGGACCAACCCTGATTAGCTTCAGAAGCAAGCCAGCAGTGGGATGCAGGGTGTTGTATAGACATGAAACACATAAACAGAGTCAATAACACCCAGGGAAAGAACCAAAGGTAGTGACAGTTATAGGGAAGGTAATCAGGAAGTGATGGAATCCAGGTGAGTCTGATGAGGCGCTGGTGCACGTAACGATGGTGACAGGTGTACGTAATAATAAGCAGACTGGAGACCTTGAGTGCCGAAGCGGTCACCACAGATTAACCCTTAACAAAGCACAATTGGTTGAGAGAATGCCATGAGTATGCAAAACTTTCATCAAGGCAAAGGGTGGCTACTTTGAAGAATCTCAAATATAACATATATTTTGATTTGTTTAACAGTTTTTTGGTTACTACATGATTCCATTTGTGTTATTTCATAGTTTTGATGTCTTCACTATTATTCTACCATGTAGAAAATAGTAACAAATAAATAAAAACCCTTGAGTAGCTGTATCCAAACTTTAACTGGTATTGTATATATAAATAATTACACTCAAATTGAAAAATAATTAAATGAAATCAAGGTGTAGATTACACGTTGCAGTCCAGTGTTCGAACTTGCAAACAAGGATTTCTGTTAATGTGTCCTCTTTAGGTACAGTATAGTCGTGACCAACATAACCAAACTGTTGCCACAAAGTTGGAAGCACAGAATTGTCTAGAATGTCATTGTATGCTGTAGCGTTAAGATTTCCCTTCACTGAAACTAAAGGCCCCAGCCGGAACCATGAAAAACAGCCCAAGATCATTATTCCTCCTCCACCAAACTTTACAGTTGGTACTATGCATTGGGGCAGGTAACATTCTCCTGGCATCCGCCAAACCTGAATTAATTTGTCGTACTGCCAGATGGTGAAGCGTGATTCATCACTCCAGAGAACGTGTTTCCAATGCTCAAGAATCCAATGGTGGCGAGCTTTACACCACTCCAGCCGACGCTTGGCATTGCGCATTGTGATCTTAAGCTTGTGCGCGGATGCTCGGCCATGGAAATCCATTTCATGAAGCTCACGACAAACATTTATTGTGCTGACGCTGCTTCCAGAAGCAGTTGAAAACTCGGTAGTGAGTGTTGCAACCGAGGACAGACAATCTTTACGTGTTACGCGCTTCAGCACTCGGTGGTACCGTTCTGTGAGCTTGTGTGGCCTACCACTTCGCGGCTGAGCCGTTGTTGCTCCTAGATATTTCCACTTCACAATAACAGCACTTATAGCTGACCGGGGCGGTTCTAGCAGGGCAGAAATTTGACAAACTGACTCGTTGGAAAGGTGGCATCCTATGACGGTCCCACGGTGAAAATCACAGCTCTTCAGTGAGGCCATTCTACTGACAATGTTTGTCTATGGAGATTGCTTGGCTGTGTGCTCGATTTTATACACCTGTCAGCAACGGGTGTGGCAGAAATAGCCGAATCCACAAATTAGAAGTGGTGTCCACATACTTATGTATATATAGTATAGTTAATCTGTGTCATTTACATTGGGAACAAACAAAGCATAGTGGGCAGAACAGGCAAGGACGTGGGCAAAGCTAAGCATGACCTGGCAAGATCCTATTGGCGAGTTGTAGCATGTATTTGCATATTTCCGTTTGGGAACGCCTCCTCTGTGAAGTGTACGTGTGTGCACAAACTCAATTCGACTTTGCACTTTAGCAAAGCGTCCAAATCTATAAAACCTAGTACACTGTGTTACCAACAGATTCTAGTTTTGGGAACAGAAATGTATTGAGATAGATCAAATGTTTCAACGATGACAAATTTAGCAGCATGTCAGCCCAGTTTTACCTACTTCCATCCTCTCCAACTCTAACTGGACTTCCTCTCGTTACCATATATGGTGGTGAGAGAACGTTCTAAACGGAATGCTTCAGCTTTATAGCCCCTGTGACGTTTCTGGGTTGCCCCTTCCGTCTGTGGTAGAATTTCCGGGAGTTACTTGTGGATTTGACAGCTCTAACGCAGTTCCACATCGGACATGTTTTGTGGATGTCGGCTAAAGTGGATGTCATTTAACACTGAGTGTCTTTCCTTTTCTTCCTACTCTCCTCTTTCTCTCTCCCTATTTACCCATCTTTCCTTCTTTCACTTCCCTTCCTCTTTCCTTCCATTCTTTCATTTCCCCTCTCCCTCCTCCCATTATCTACTTTCTTTCATACTCTTCCTCTTCATTATTTCTCCATACTCGTTAGTTCCTTTTTAATTACGTGTCTCCAGAAACAAAGGGAGTAGCTGGCCAGCACACATACAGGAATTATGTTGCTCAATTCTGGCGAGAGTGAGATTTGGTTCACGAGTACGCACACACTGACAGACAGACACACACACTGACAGACAGACACACACAGACACACACAGGTTTCTGTTTTAATCATATTGACACTTTGAGGTTACAGCAGCATCTCAAATATTTATGATTCTGGAGTTAGAGCAAGGAAGCAAGGAACTTATTTAGGATGCGAAAAAGCCAGTGTAATCCTGCCTTAGTCATAAACTTGTTGTACACAATGCATGTTTCTTTAACAGCCTTTATGAAACCCTCCCACAACATGCTAGTTGAAATGAGAGGCCAGTGGTCACTGTGTGCTGTTCCACTGCAAACATAATGTAAGAGACGCCAGTGTATATCTTTCACACAACCTTTCCACAACATAATGTTATAAAGACCAATGGTGTCTTACCTTCACACAACCTTTCCACAACATAATGTTATAAAGACCAGTGGTGTCGTCCTACCTTTCTGTAGACGATCATGTTGGGAGAGTCCTCGTCAGGGTCTGCTGTCCCCACGCCACTCGGGCCCTGGTTGGACTGGTTCATACTGTAGCGGACTGATGCCTTCTCTTCTTCTCTTTATCCTTTGTTCTCTTGCACTCTTTCTTCTTCTGTCACTGGAGGCTGAGAGAAAAGAAAAACATTAAATTCTTCTCATAGCTGTCTCTTCTCTTCTCTTTCAATCCCTTTTTCTTTCTTTCTCTCTCTCTTTTCTCTGTTACTGGAGACATTAGATCCATCTCATATAGCCGTCTCTCTTCCATCTCTTTATTTTTCCTTGTCAGAGGATGGGGGGAGGAAATAAGAACACAATACTATTACACTGAAACTGTCTCTTCTGTCTTTCTCAACCCTTCTCTCACTCTCTTTCCTTTCCTCTGTCTCGGCGGATGGTGGAGGAAAGAAGGACGGGAGAAAAGAAGAAACCATTAGATCCATCTGATATACAGTGCCTTCGGAAAGTATTCATACCCCTTGACTGAGTCCACATTTTGTTGTTTTACATCCTGAATTCAAAATGGATTAAATTATACTGAACAAAAAGATAAGTGCAACATCTAACACTTTCAAAGATTTTACTGTGTTACAGTTCATATAAGGAAATGAATCAATTTAAACAAATGAATTAGGCCCTAATCTATGGATTTCACATGACTGGGAATACAGATATGCATCTGTTGGTCACGAGAAAAAGTAGGTGCGTGGATCAGAAAACCAGTCAGTATCTGGTGTGACCACCATTCGCCTCATGTAGCGCGACACATCTCCTTCACATAGAGTTGATCAGGCTGTCGATTGTGGCCTGTGGAATGTTGTCCCACTCCTCTTCAATGGCTGTGAGAAGGTGCTGGATATTGGCGGGAACTGAAACATGCTGTCGTACACGTCGATCCAGAGCATCCCAAACATGCTCAATGGGTGACATGTCTGGTGAGTATGGAGGCCATCGAAGAACTGGGACATTTTCAGCTTCCAGAAATTGTGTACGGATCCTTGCGACATGGGGCCGTGCATTATCATGCTGAAACATGAGGTGATGGCGGTGGATCAATGGCACGACAATGTGCCTCAGGATCTCGTCACTGTGTCTCTGTGCATTCAAACTGCCATCGATAAAATGCAGTTGTGTTCATTGTCCATTGCTTATGCCTGCCCATACCATAACCCCACCATCGGACACAATGTTCACATCATTGACATCAGCAAACCCCTCGGCCACACAACACCATGCACGTGGTCTGCGGGTTTGAGGCCATTTGGAAGTACTGCCAAATTCTCTAAAATGATGTTGGAGAGAGAAATTGGTAGAGAAATATGGTAGAGAAATTAACATTCAATTCTTTGTCAACAGCTTTGGTGGATATTCCTGCAGTCAACATGCCAACTGCACTCTCCCTCAAAACTTAAGACATCTGTGGCATTGTGTAGTCACCTGGAATGCATTTCAATTAACAGGTGTGCTTTGTTAAAAGTTAATTTGTGGAATTTCTTTTCCTTCTTAATTCGTTTGAGCTAATCAGTTGTGTTGTGACAAGGTAGGGGTCGTATACAGATAGCCCTATTTGTTAAAATACCTAGCACATATTATGACATGAACAGCTAAAACAAGCAAAGAGAAATGACAGTCCATCATTACTTTAAGGCATTAAGGTCAGTCAATAAGGAAACATTTTAAGAACTTTGAAAGTTTCTTCAAGTGCAGTCGCAAAAACCATCAAGCGCTATGATGAAACTGACTCTCATGAGGACTGCCACAGGAAAGGAAGACCCAGAGTTACCTCTGCTGCAGAGGATAAGTTCATTAGAGTTACCAGCCTCAGAAATTGCAGCCCAAATAAATGCATCACAGAGTTCAAGTAACAGACACATCTCAACATCAACTGTTCAGAGGAGACTGCGTGAATCAGGCCTTCATGGTCAAATTGCTGCAAAGAAACCACTTCTAAAGGACATCAATAACAAGAAGAGACTTGCTTGGGTCAAGAAACACGAGCAATGGACATTAGACCGGTGGAAATCTGTCCTTTGGTCTAATGAGTCCAAATTTGAGATTTTTGGTTCCAAACGCCATGTCGTTGTAAGACGCAGAGTAGGTGAACGGATGATCTCCGTTTGTGTGGTTCCCACCGTGTGGGGGTGCTTTGCTGGTAACACGGTCTGTGATTTATTTAGAATTCAAGGCACACTTAACCAGCATGGCTACCACAGTATTCTGCAGCGATACGCCATCCCATCTGGTTTGCATTTAGTAGGACTATCATGTATTTTTCAACAGGACAATGACCCAACACACCTCCAGGTTGTGTAAGGGCTATTTGACCAAGAAGGAGAGTGATGGAGTGCTGCATCACATGACCTGGCCTCCACAATCACCCAACCTCAACCCAATTTAGATTGTTTAGGATGAATTGGACCGCAGAGTGAAGGAAAATCAGCCAACAAGTGCTCAGCATATGTGGGAACTCCTTCAAGACTGTTGGAAAAGCATTCCTCATGAAGCTGGTTGGGAGAATACCAAGAGTGTGCAAAGCTTTCATCAAGGCAAAGCGTGGCTACTTTGAAGAATCAAAAATATATTTGAATGGCCTATGTTCTGAATTCTGTTGCTTTACATTTCAAAAACTACATCTGTCCTAGCTCGCTCATTAATGTCTTAATCAAAATAACGGATTACCTCTTATCCGCTCGTCATCCCCTTATGGCATAGTTTGTACATCTTAATTGTCAGTAGAAACCACATGTGCAAGTCAGCCATATCAACTATGTTTTTTTTTTAAAGGCAGTAAAATGAGGCAGAATGAACTGTTTCACTGCCAGAGAAGGCTCCGCTGACAGCCAGGTGTAGCAGTGGTAAGGTGTTGGGACTGCTGTTGGGACTGCTGTTGGGACTCTGCTGTTGGGACAGATTTATCTAGGCCATATCAGTTTGTGGGCACCGTTTGGCACCGTTATAGTGCAATTGATGTATTTTTGAGTGTTGTGTTGTGTAGTAGCTTTGTTGGCATGCATCAAAAGAAAATTGGGGGATATTGCCTCACCAAGATTTACATGCTAAAATCACCACTGGCCAGGCATCATGCAGATAAACACAATTTGGGTCTTTCTATGAACTAGGGTACCAGTGCATCATTTGGGTCTTTCTATGAACTAGGGTTCCAGTGCATCATTTGGGTCTTTCTATGAACTAGGGTACCAGTGCATCATTTGGGTCTTTATATGAACTAGGGTACCAGTGCACCATTTGGGTCTTTCTATGAACTAGGGTACCAGTGCACATTTCTTGTCGTGGATAACTGTTTGGAGCTGTTACGAAGTCAATAATAATAATAATATGCTTTTTTTTCACGTGAATACATTAAGATATTAAGGGGAACATAGATACATTCATTATAATTTGTGAGTTGAATTAAAACCTGTTTAAACCTTTTCTCATGCGTGGAATCTGTGGCATAAAACACTACCTTTCTTTCCGTACATTTGTGATACTGTTGTTTGTTGTTATATCCTACTCTAAGCATTTAACAATTGAATTACACATTGACCTTGATCCTGTTAAATTCCTGGATATTATTGTATTTTTCTGTGTACTGTGACCTCATAACATTTCGTATCTCCCTATGTTACAGTGTGAAAACAGTTTTCATGGGCAGACATTACGAATGTGAAAAAATCCTATGCTTCAAACAGAAAGTAACTTTAACATGATTAATAAAACAGAAATCGATACTGTCATTAACAGGGTTCTTCAATAATTACACAACGCTGGTTTGATGTATAGCTGTTTAGTTACTTGGGGACATTATTGCCAGCAACATCAGCTGATTCTGTGATAAAGAGCTTGTGTGGTATGGAACGTGATTTAACAACAGCCAAAGTGCTGGAATTAATGTTGATCTCGCGGATTGACAGAACATTCTGGTGTCTATGTTGTTATTGCGGTTAAGATAATTAGCCTACATCATGGACAACAATAAATCAAGAATCCCGAGGTAAAATTACAGTCTGTGTATGTTTTGATTGTTTGTTTTCCGAGTTAAAACAAAGCAATTGTGAACTTGAAAATGGGAGGTTTATTCGTTGCTGAATATAAATCGAAAAATACAAAAATGGCTTGTTTTTTAGTTTTTGCCTATAAAAACAAAAAACAACTTGATATTTCAATGATCACATGTGGGTGGGGTTAAATACGGAATGCCTGGTCAAGTACACAGCTAACACTTCCTGTCGTTTCAAAGTGGGAGGTAACTTTTCTAACTCCAGGCTATGAATCTATTATCTATTAATGAATTGATTAATAGCTGCCCATACCATGCCACAGTGCCAAGGTATGATTTTCTCAATTTCTGCATAAGATTTAGTGTGTATGGACTTATTAATGAACTGCTGTTACTGTAAATGGTTAGCTGACTGCTGTGTCCTAGCTACCTAACTATCCATTGGTAACGTTAAATGATGCTATACAGCCAAAACAACAGTATCTATTGCTGGACTAGTGATATGCCCCTAACTATAGTTAGTCAGTGGTTGCACATCTAACTAGCTGGAATGAAGCGAGGGTATGAATAGTAGGCATGTAAATATCCTTTCACTGTAAATATCCTTTCACATGTTTCATGTGACAATTTGAATGACATGTAGATGTTTTGTTGTTGCTAGGAGTTACGGTCTCATTGTGCCTATCTAGAATCTTATTCCTGTAACAACAGAAGTGACATTTTTACTTTGATGTCACACATTGGCTCCATTATTTATAAGTTCCATTTATTTATACGTTCTATTTATAGACGACATTATTCCAGCATTCCAGACCGTAATGTTGCCTGGAACTCTCAGATAGTGTGATTCCCATTCCACCTTCCTTTCCAGAGCTCCAGGCATTTCTGCCTCTCGAGCATGCTGCTGCCAGTTGGCGCCTGACGGTCGGACACCTGTCACAATATTGGCGTCTGCAGCGAGCTGTGGCGAGCAGAGGAAGAGATGAGATGAATACCCAAATAGCCTCAACGTCTACCATAAAATACGCCGAGGTAGAAATTGCCCCTAACCACAGATCTAGGATCAGATTACTCTACCCTGAATCCTAACCATAACTATTATGGAGATGATGCAATATCTGACTCGGGATCAGTGTGAATAGAGGCCATTTCTACCTGACAGCCAGACCTCCAGGATGCAGAGGTGGGATCCAAATCAAATCAAACTTCAATCAGATCAGATGGTGACAGCAGTGGGATCAGATCTGATGGTGACGGCAGTGGGATCAGATCTGATGGTGACAGCAGTGGGATCAGATCTGATGGTGACAGCAGTGGGATCAGATCTGATGGTGACGGCAGTGGGATCAGATCTGATGGTGACAGCAGTGGGATCGGATCTGATGGTGACGGCAGTGGGATCGGATCTGATGGTGACAGCAATGGGATCGGATCTGATGGTGACGGCAGTGGGATCGGATCTGATGGTGACGGCAGTGGGATCAGATCTGATGGTGACGGCAGTGGGATCAGATCTGATGGTGACAGCAGTGGGATCGGATCTGATGGTGACGGCAGTGGGATCGGATCTGATGGTGACGGCAATGGGATCGGATCTGATGGTGACGGCAGTGGGATCGGATCTGATGGTGACGGCAGTGGGATCAGATCTGATGGTGACGGCAGTGGGATCAGATCTGATGGTGACAGCAGTGGGATCGGATCTGATGGTGACAGCAGTGGGATCGGATCTGATGGTGACGGCAGTGGGATCAGATCTGATGGTGACGGCAGTGGGATCGGATCTGATGGTGACGGCAGTGGGATCAGATCTGATGGTGACGGCAGTGGGATCAGATCTGATGGTGACGGCAGTGGGATCAGATCTGATGGTGACGGCAGTGGGATCAGATCTGATGGTGACGGCAGTGGGATCAGATCTGATGGTGACGGCAGTGGGATCAGATCTGATGGTGACGGCAGTGGGATCGGATCTGATGGTGACAGCAGTGGGATCGGATCTGATGGTGACAGCAGTGGGATCGGATCTGATGGTGACGGCAGTGGGATCAGATCTGATGGTGACGGCAGTGGGATCAGATCTGATGGTGGGATCAGATCTGATGGTGACAGCAGTGGGATCGGATCTGATGGTGACAGCAGTGGGATCGGATCTGATGGTGACGGCAGTGGGATCGGATCTGATGGTGACAGCAATGGGATCGGATCTGATGGTGACGGCAGTGGGATCGGATCTGATGGTGACAGCAGTGGGATCGGATCTGATGGTGATGGCAGTGGGATCAGATCTGATGGTGACAGCAGTGGGATCGGATCTGATGGTGACAGCAGTGGGATCGGATCTGATGGTGACGGCAGTGGGATCAGATCTGATGGTGGGATCAGATCTGATGGTGACAGCAGTGGGATCGGATCTGATGGTGACAGCAGTGGGATCGGATCTGATGGTGACGGCAGTGGGATCGGATCTGATGGTGACAGCAATGGGATCGGATCTGATGGTGACGGCAGTGGGATCGGATCTGATGGTGACAGCAGTGGGATCGGATCTGATGGTGACGGCAGTGGGATCAGATCTGATGGTGACAGCAGTGGGATCGGATCTGATGGTGACGGCAGTGGGATCAGATCTGATGGTGGGATCAGATCTGATGGTGACAGCAGTGGGATCGGATCTGATGGTGACAGCAGTGGGATCGGATCTGATGGTGACGGCAGTGGGATCGGATCTGATGGTGACAGCAATGGGATCGGATCTGATGGTGGGATCGGATCTGATGGTGGCAGCAGTGGGATCAGATCTTCAGACATACTGTATGTGGTCCAGTACGGCTCGGTTGGGTTGTGTGTGTGTGTGTGTTTGGAGTGTGTGGTCCAGTACGGCTCGGTTGGGTTGTGTGTGTTTGTGTTTGTGTTAGGAGTGTGTGGTCCAGTATGGCTCGGTTGGGTTGTGTATGGTCCAGTATGGCTCGGTTGGGTTGTGTGTGTTTGTGTTAGGAGTGTGTGGTCCAGGGCATTTCTGTCTGAGTTATTGGTCCCGTCGTTTGGCTCCCTGTAAACCATCACCTGGTTTATATCAATAACCCCTGTAGAATATCACCTGGTTTATATCAATAACCCCTGTAGAATATCACCTGGTTTATATCAATAACCCCTGTAGAATATCACCTGGTTTATATCAATAACCCATGTAGAATATCACCTGGTTTATATCAATAACCCCTGTAGAATATCACCTGGTTTATATCAATAACCCCTGTAGAATATCACCTGGTTTATATCAATAACCCCTGTAGAATATCACCTGGTTTATATCAATAACCCCTGTAAGCTATCACCTGGTTTATATCAATAACCTCATCTTTCTCTATGTGTGTGTTGGAGAGGACAGGAGCAGTCCTATGGATGTCACAACATGTAGGTAGGAACATACAGTACGTACGCACACGCACACACACGATTACAGAGAGAAAGAGAGCTACAGCCACTGAGAAAGAGAGAGAGAGAGAGAGAGAAAGAGGCAGGCAGATAGACAGAGACATACGGAAAGACGAAAGAGAGACACACGGAGAGAGACAGCGAGAGAGTGAGAGAGAGAGAGAGAGAGAGAGAGAGAGAGAGAGAGAGAGAGGCAGGCAGAGCCATACGGAAAGACGAAAGAGAGACACACGGAGAGAGACAGCGAGAGAGTGAGAGAGAGAGAGAGAGAGAGAGAGAGAGGCAGGCAGATAGACAGAGACATATGGAAAGACGAAAGAGAGACACATGGAGAGAGACAGCGAGAGAGTGTGAGAGAGAGAGAGAGAGAGACATGAAGAGTGACAGAGAGAGAGTAACACGAAGTGACAGAGAGAGAGAGAGACAGACAGATAGACAGAGACGAGAGAGAGACACACGGAGAGAGACACGAAGAGTGACAGTGAGAGAGAAACACGAAGTGACAGAGAGAGAGAGAGAGACAGACAGATAGACAGAGAGACAGAGAGAGAGACACACGGAGAGAGAGAGAGAGAGTGAGAGAGAGAGACATGAAGAGTGACAGAGAGAGAGAGAGACAGACAGATAGACAGAGAGACAGAGAGAGAGACACACGGAGAGAGAGAGAGAGAGAGTGAGAGAGAGAGAGAGACATGAAGAGTGACAGAGAGAGAGAGATTCCCAGGCTGTAGTAGCTGTTTAGCTTTCTCTCGGTGCTGTGCTGCAATCCAGGAACTACACCAACCAGGTCGCTCAAGATCCACTGTAAAATTAAACGTCCCTCCAGGTATGTAGGGCGTCGGGAGATTACTTCAAAATTGGCCATTTGGAGCAACGGTGAGGGTGTTACGAAACGCGGATGTTGAATCCCAGTTCTACGCGCTTTATTGTTTACCCTATCACAAACCTTAACCCATAAAGTAACCGTTCGGAATTAATGCCTAAACTTAACCTTCAAAATTTGACGTTTAAAGGACAAATGTTGGATTCTGCAGTGAAACTGTGAGAGCTTGTTGAGTATACAGCTGCTTCTATCCACAGCCCAAATCCTCCATGGACCACTCTTGTTCCAATACACATGCACGCACACGCACGCACATGCACACACACACACACACACACACACACACACACACACACACACACACACACACACGCACACGCACACGCACACACACACACACACACACGCACACACACACACTAGTAACATAACTCTCATACTCACCTGGCAATACTGCTGCATCGATATACACACACTCTCTCTCATACACACACAAACACCTCAGTGACAAAATTCAATATTGTCTTTCACACCTCTCACAAGCGTTCATTACCTTAGCAACAAAGTATCGGCTGGTCCACTCTTCTTGGTTCTCTTCCCCCCCTAGCAACAAGCACACAGCATGTTCGTGATCTAATTGGCTTGAGGAGCGAGTCAAAAGGAGTGATGGAGAGAGATGGATGGAGAGAACAGGAGAAGAAAAAGAAAAGCGGTGCACAGCTGCTGGATCAGAGACAGCTGCTGGGAGGGTGTAACGTTCCCCCCTCTATCTCTCTCTCTCTCTCTCTCTCTCTCTCTCTCTCGTTCTGTCTCTCTGTGCGCTGGGCTGTGGCGTGGGTGGTCTCTGTGTAGAGTAGAGCAGTCAGGTACGTACGAAAAGAGAGGATCATCGCGTGTACGCTTCTGAGTGTGTGTTTCTATGAGGAAGAAAGGGAGTGAGTGAGTGAGTGAGTGAGTGAGTGAGTGAGTGAGTGAGTGAGTGAGTGAGTGAGTGAGTGAGTGAGTGAGTGAGTGAGTGAGTGAGTGAGTGAGTGAGTGAGTGAGTGAGTGAACAGGAAAAAGGAAAAATGCTAGAATCCTTAATTGAAAAAATAACAAAGCGTCTCCCCACCTGTACATTGCTATAAAGCTGAGTGATGGGTCTGGAGTGGAGCGATGGGTCTAGAGTGGAGGGATGGGTCTGGAGTGGAGGGATGGGTCTGGAGTGGAGGGATGGGTCTGGAGCTGAGTGATGGGTCTGGAGCTGAGTGATGGGTCTGGAGCGGAGGGATGGTCTGGAGCGGAGGGATGGGTCTGGAGCGGAGGGATGGGTCTGGAGCGGAGGGATGAGTCTGGAGCGGAGTGATGGGTCTGGAGTGGAGGGATAGGTCTGGAGTGGAGGGATGGGTCTGGACTGGAGCGATGGGGCTAGAGTGGAGGGATGGGTCTGGAGTGGAGGGATGGGTCTGGAGTGGAGGGATGGGTCTGGAGTGGAGGGATGGGTCTGGAGTGGAGGGATGGGTCTGGAGTGGAGGGATGGGTCTGGAGTTGAGGGATGGGTCTGGAGTGGAGTGATGGGTCTGGAGCTGAGTGATGGGTCTGGAGCTGAGGGATGGGTCTGGAGTGGAGGGATGGGTCTGGAGTGGAGGGATGGGTCTGGAGTGGAGGGATGGGTCTGGAGTGGAGGGATGGGTCTGGAGTTGAGGGATGGGTCTGGAGTGGAGTGATGGGTCTGGAGCTGAGTGATGGGTCTGGAGCTGAGGGATGGGTCTGGAGTGGAGGGATGGGTCTGGAGTGGATCGATGGGTCTAGAGTGGAGGGATGGGTCTGGAGTGGAGGGATGGGTCTGGAGTGGAGGGATGGGTCTGGAGTGGAGGGATGGGTCTGGAGCGGAGTGATGGGTCTGGAGCGGAGGGATGGGTCTGGAGCGGAGGGATGGGTCTGGAGCGGAGGGATGGGTCTGGAGCGGAGGGATGGGTCTGGAGCTGAGGGATGGGTCGGGAGCGGAGGGATGGGTCTGGAGCTGAGGGATGGGTCTGGAGCGGAGGGATGGGTCTGGAGCGGAGGGATGGGTCTGGAGCGGAGGGATGGGTCTGGAGCTGAGGGATGGGTCTGGAGCTGAGGGATGGGTCTGGAGTGGAGGGATGGGTCTGGAGTGGAGGGATGGGTCTGGAGTGGAGGGATGAGTCTGGAGTGGAGTGATGGGTCTGGAGTGGAGGGATAGGTCTGGAGGGGAGGGATGGGTCTGGAGTGGAGCGATGGGTCTAGAGTGGAGGGATGGGTCTGGAGTGGAGGGATGGGTCTGGAGTGGAGGGATGGGTTTGGAGTGGAGGGATGGGTCTGGAGTGGAGGGATGGGTCTGGAGTGGAGCGATGGGTCTAGAGTGGAGGGATGGGTCTGGAGTGGAGGGATGGGTCTGGAGTGGAGGGATGGGTCTGGAGTGGAGTGATGGGTCTGGAGTGGAGGGATGGGTCTGGAGCGGAGGGATGGGTCTGGAGTTGAGGGATGGGTCTGGAGTGGAGGGATGGGTCTGGAGTGGAGGGATGGGATGGGTCTGGAGTGGAGCGATGGGTCTAGAGTGGAGGGATGGGTCTGGAGTGGAACGATGGGTCTGGAGTGGAGGGATGGGTCTGGAGTGGAGGGATGGGTTTGGAGTGGAGGGATGGGTCTGGAGTGGAGGGATGGGTCTGGAGTGGAGGGATGGGTCTAGAGTGGAGGGATGGGTCTGGAGTGGAGGGATGGGTCTGGAGTGGAGGGATGGGTCTGGAGTGGAGCCATGGGTCTGGAGTGGAGCCATGGGTCTGGAGTGGAGCGATGGGTCTGGAGTGGAGCGATGGGTCTGGAGTGGAGGGATGGGTCTGGAGTGGAGGGATGGGTCTGGAGTGGAGGGATGGGTCTGGAGTGGAGGGATGGGTCTAGAGTGGAGCGATGGGTCTAGAGTGGAGGGATGGGTCTGGAGTGGAGGGATGGGTCTGGAGTGGAGGGATGGGTCTGGAGCGGAGTGATGGGTCTGGAGCGGAGGGATGGGTCTGGAGCGGAGGGATGGGTCTGGAGCGGAGGGATGGGTCTGGAGCGGAGGGATGTGTCTGGAGCTGAGGGATGGGTCTGGAGCGGAGGGATGGGTCTGGAGGGGAGGGATGGGTCTGGAGGGGAGGGATGGGTCTGGAGTGGAGGGATGGGTCTGGAGCGGAGGGATGGGTCTGGAGCGGAGGGATGGGTCTGGAGTTGAGGGATGGGTCTGGAGTGGAGGGATGTGTCTGGAGCTGAGGGATGGGTCTGGAGCGGAGGGATGGGTCTGGAGGGGAGGGATGGGTCTGGAGGGGAGGGATGGGTCTGGAGTTGAGGGATGGGTCTGGAGTGGAGTGATGGGTCTGGAGTGGAGGGATGGGTCTGGAGAGGAGGGATGGGTCTGGAGGGGAGGGATGGGTCTGGAGGGGAGGGATGGGTCTGGAGTGGAGGGATGGGTCTGGAGTTCAGGGATGGGTCTGGAGTGGAGTGATGGGTCTGGAGTGGAGGGATGGGTCTGGAGAGGAGGGATGGGTCTGGAGCGGAGGGATGGGTCTGGAGCGGAGGGATGGGTCTGGAGCGGAGGGATGGGTCTGGAGCGGAGGGATGGGTCTGGAGCTGAGGGATGGGTCTGGAGCGGAGGGATGGGTCTGGAGCGGAGGGATGGGTCTGGAGCGGAGGGATGGGTCTGGAGCGGAGGGATGAGTCTGGAGCGGAGTGATGGGTCTGGAGTGGAGGGATAGGTCTGGAGTGGAGGGATGGGTCTGGAGCGATGGGTCTAGAGTGGAGGGATGGGTCTGGAGTGGAGGGATGGGTCTGGAGTGGAGGGATGGGTCTGGAGTGGAGGGATGGGTCTGGAGTGGAGGGATGGGTCTGGAGTGGAGCGATGGGTCTGGAGTGGAGCGATGGGTCTGGAGTGGAGGGATGGGTCTGGAGTGGAGGGATGGGTCTGGAGTGGAGGGATGGGTCTAGAGTGGAGGGATGGGTCTGGAGTGGAGCGATGGGTCTGGAGTGGAGCGATGGGTCTGGAGTGGAGGGATGGGTCTGGAGCGGAGGGATGGGTCTGGAGCGGAGGGATGGGTCTGGAGCGGAGGGATGGGTCTGGAGGGGAGGGATGGGTCTGGAGTTGAGGGATGGGTCTGGAGTGGAGGGATGGGTCTGGAGTGGAGGGATGTGTCTGGAGCTGAGGGATGGGTCTGGAGCGGAGGGATGGGTCTGGAGGGGAGGGATGGGTCTGGAGGGGAGGGATGGGTCTGGAGGGGAGGGATGGGTCTGGAGTGGAGGGATGGGTCTGGAGTTGAGGGACGGGTCTGGAGCGGAGGGACGGGTCTGGAGCGGAGGGACGGGTCTGGAGCGGAGGGACGGGTCTGGAGCGGAGGGACGGGTCTGGAGCGGAGGGACGGGTCTGGAGCGGAGGGACGGGTCTGGAGCGGAGTGATGGGTCTGGAGTGGAGGGATGAGTCTGGGGTGGAGCGATGGGTCTGGAGTGGAGCGATGGGTCTGGAGTGGAGCGATGGGTCTGGAGTGGAGGGATGGGTCTGGAGTGGAGGGATGGGTTTGGAGTGGAGGGATGGGTCTGGAGTGGAGGGATGGGTCTGGAGTGGAGGGATGGGTCTGGAGTGGAGCGATGGGTCTGGAGTGGAGCGATGGGTCTGGAGTGGAGGGATGGGTCTGGAGTGGAGGGATGGGTCTGGAGTGGAGGGATGGGTCTGGAGTGGAGCGATGGGTCTAGAGTGGAGGGATGGGTCTGGAGTGGAGGGATGGGTCTGGAGTGGAGGGATGGGTCTGGAGTGGAGTGATGGGTCTGGAGTGGAGGGATGGGTCTGGAGCGGAGGGATGGGTCTGGAGTGGAGGGATGGGTCTGGAGTGGAGGGATGTGTCTGGAGCTGAGGGATGGGTCTGGAGCGGAGGGATGGGTCTGGAGGGGAGGGATGGGTCTGGAGGGGAGGGATGGGTCTGGAGTGGAGGGATGGGTCTGGAGTTGAGGGATGGGTCTGGAGTGGAGTGATGGGTCTGGAGTGGAGGGATGGGTCTGGAGAGGAGGGATGGGTCTGGAGCGGAGGGATGGGTCTGGAGCGGAGGGATGGGTCTGGAGCGGAGGGATGGGTCTGGAGCGGAGGGATGGGTCTGGAGCTGAGGGATGGGTCTGGAGTGGAGGGATGGGTCTGGAGTGGAGGGATGGGTCTGGAGTGGAGGGATGAGTCTGGAGTGGAGTGATGGGTCTGGAGTGGAGGGATAGATCTGGAGTGGAGGGATGGGTCTGGACTGGAGCGATGGGTCTAGAGTGGAGGGATGGGTCTGGAGTGGAGGGATGGGTCTGGAGTGGAGGGATGGGTCTGGAGTGGAGGGATGGGTCTGGAGTGGAGGGATGGGTCTGGAGTGGAGTGATGGGTCTGGAGTGGAGGGATGGGTCTGGAGTGGAGGGATGGGTCTGGAGTGGAGGGATTGGTCTGGAGTTGAGGATGGGTCTGGAGTGGAGTGATGGGTCTGGAGCTGAGTGATGGGTCTGGAGCTGAGTGATGGGTCTGGAGCTGAGGGATGGGTATGGAGTGGAGGGATGGGTCTGGAGTGGAGGGATGGGTCTGGAGTGGAGGGATGAGTCTGAGGTGGAGTGATGGGTCTAGAGTGGAGGGATGGGTCTGGAGTGGAGGGATGGGTCTGGAGTGGAGTGATGTGTCTGGAGTGGAGGGATGGGTCTGGAGCGGAGGGATGGGTCTGGAGTGGAGGGATGGGTCTGGAGTGGAGGGATGTGTCTGGAGCTGAGGGATGGGTCTGGAGTGGAGGGATGGGTCTGGAGTGGAGGGATGGGTCTGGAGCGGAGGGATGGGTCTGGAGCGGAGGGATGGGTCTGGAGCGGAGGGATGGGTCTGGAGCGGAGTGATGGGTCTGGAGCGGAGTGATGGGTCTGGAGTGGAGTGATGGGTCTGGAGCTGAGGGATGGGTCTGGAGTGGAGTGATGGGTCTGGAGTTGAGGGATGGGTCTGGAGTGGAGTGATGGGTCTGGAGTTGAGGGATGGGTCTGGAGCTGAGGGATGTCTTGAAAAAAACATGAGTCTATTTGTGCATCACTCCTCATCATCACTCCTTGAATTTCATTAGGATCCCAATGAGGACACCCATTAGAACCCCTATTAGCATCCCCATTAGAACCCCCATTAGAACCCCTATTCTGATCCCCATTAGAACCCATATTAGGATCCCCATTAGAACCCCCATTAGAACCCCTATTAGGATCCCCATTAGAACCCCTATTAGAACCCCCATTAGGACCCCCATTAGAACCCCTATTAAGGTATACCATTAGAACCCCTATTAGAACCCCCATTAGGATCCCCATTAGAACCCCTATTAAGGTTTACCATTAGAACCCCTATTAGAACCCCCATTAGGATCCCCATTAGAACCCCTATTAGGATCCCCGTTAGAACCCATATTAGGATCCCCATTAGAACCCCTATTAGGATCCCCATTAGAACCCCCATTAGAACCCCTTTTAGGAACCCCATTAGAACCCCTATTAGGATCCCCATTAGAACCCCTATTAGGATCCCCATTAGGACCCCCTTTAGGACCCCCTTTAGAACCCCCATTAGGATCCCCATTAGAACCCCCATTAGAACCCCCATTAGGACCCCCATTAGGAGCAGCAGCTGCTCTTCCTGGGGTCTATTAAGTCTAACGTGAGTGATGAGTGTGTTGAGATAAATCAACATGACAGCTTAAATAATGGGACTGGATGTGTAGATGTAAATTACCATGACTACAGTATAAATAATGGCCCTGGAATGCAAAGGGAATTAAATGAGCTTATTCACTTTTTCTATTAGATTTATTTTCCAAATAGATTGTTGGAATTACACGCAGTGAGCCACACACACACACACACACACACACACACACACACACACACACACACACACACACACACACACACACACACACACACACACACACACACACACACACACACACACACACACAGGCTCCTCAGGCATATTACTGATATAATATTCTCTTTGCTCTCTTCTGTCCCTTTTTCTTTCTCTCTCTCTCGTCTCGCTTTCTCTCGCTCTCTCTCGTCCCCCTTTCTCTCTCTCTCCCTCGCCCCCCTTTTTCTCTCTCTCTCTCGTCCCCCTTTCTCTATCCCTCTATTCTGTCCCCCTTTCTCTCTCTCTCTCTCTCTCGTCCCCCTTTCTCTCTCTCTCCTTCGCCCCCCTTTCTCTCTCTCTCCCTCGCCCCCCTTTCTCTCTCTCTCTCTCGTCCCCCTTTCTCTATCCCTCTATTCTGTCTCCCTTTCTCTCTCTCTTGTCCCCCTTTCTCTCTCTCTCTCTCGTCCCCCTTTCTCTCTCTCTCTCTCTCTCTCTCTCGTCCCCCTTTCTCTCTCTCGTCCCCCTTTCTCTATCCCTCTCTTCTGTCCCCCTTTCTCTCTCTCTCTCGTTCCCCTTTCTCTCTCTCTCTCGTTCCCCTTTCTCTCTCCCTCTCTTTTTCATCCCTTTATGTAATAAGTTTAAACACAGCCAACCGGCCCTTCACTGCTCTACCACACACCCAGAGGAGGAGGATGTAAAGTTTGTCTGGTGAGAAGTTTCTCTTAGTTGGAGAGATGATGCAAGGATGGACTCTCAGAGGAAACTGTGTGTGTGTGTGTGTGTGTGTGTGTGTGTGTGTGTGTGTGTGTGTGTGTGTGTGTGTGTGTGTGTGTGTGTGTGTGTGTGTGTGTGTGTGTGTGTGTGTGTGTGTGTGTGTGTGTGTGCGTGCGTGTGTGTGTGTGTGTCAGTGGAGGCTCCTCCTCAGAGGAAGGGGAGGACCATCCTCCTCAGTGAATTTCATAAAAATGTTAAAACATTGAAAAGGTTATCCTTTTTAGATAAAACTATACTAAATATATTCACGTCACTAAATAATTGATCAAAACACACTGTTTTGCAAAGGTCTACAGTAGCCTCAACAGCACTCTGTAGGGTAGCACCATGGTGTAGCCGGAGGACAGCTAGCTTCCGTCCTCCTCTGGGTACATTGACTTCAATACAAAACCTAGGAGGTTCATGGTTCACCCCCTTCCATATACTTACACAGTAATTACAACTTCCAGAGGACGTCCTCCAACCTCTCAAAGCTCTTGCAGCTTGAACTGACATGTTGTCCACCCAATCAAAGGATCAGAGAATGAATCTAGTACTGAAAGCATAAGCTACAGCTAGCTAGCACCGCAGTGCATAAAATGTGGTGAGTAGTTGACTCAAAGAGAGAGAAAGACAATAGTTGAACAGTTTTCAACAAAAGGAGAAGCAAGAGAAAGAGAGAGATTTCCCCCCAAAAAATCACATTCAGTTTCACCTACTTAGCTAGCAAATGCAGCTGGCTAGTTTCGTTACTCAAGCACCCAGCTCAAAAAGAGGGATGCTGTGTTAGCTAGCTGGCTATGACTATCCAACACAACACTGGAACTCCTCCAAGTCAAGGTAAGCTTTTGGTGTTATTAATTTATTGCCACCGGGGACCGCCAGAGTACCTGCTTACTGACTATACACTGTAACGTAACGGGTTTACTAACTATTATGTTGACTAGGACGTTACTTTAGCTAATATGGTGACAACGATGTAGGCTGTGAGTAGCGGTTATCATATGGTTTGGTTTTTATAGATTGTTTCGCCTGGTCACATACAGCTGATGTGTTGTTCATTGAAGTCCACAAGCGAAGGGAAAAGGTGAGAGGAGGAGAGCGCATAGATGCGAGAAGGAATACAACGTGGCTGCTATGAAAGCGAACTGTGTTTACGCTTGATCAGGGGTGCATTCATTCTGCCGATTCTGTTGAAAAACGTTTCCTAAATGAAAGCAATCAAAACAGAGATAAAAATACCTGAATCTGTCCAATAGAAATTCTCATTTGCAACTGCTGGACTAATGATTACACCCTAGATAAGCTACAGTTGAAGTCGGAAGTTTACATACAGTTACGTTGGAATCATTAAAACTCGATTTTCAACAACTCCACAAGTTTCTTGTTAACTTCTTATGGCTGCAGGGGCAGTATTGAGTAGCTTGGATGAAAGGTGCACAGAGGTGCCCAGAGTAAACGGCCTGCTCCTCAGTCATAGTTGCTAATATATGCATATTATTATTAGTATTGGATAGAAAACACTCTGAAGTTTCTAAAACTGTTTGAATTATGTCTGTGAGTACAACAGAACTCATATGGCAGGCAAAAACCTGAGAAGTTCCACTTCCTGTTTGGATTTTTTCTGAGGCTGCTAGATTTTCAACCAAGCTCCCAATGAAATTACAGCGAGATATGGATGAGTAAGCCTACGGCTTCCACTAGATGTCAACAGTCAATAGAACTTTATCTGAGGACTCTAATGTGAAGGGGGGCCGAAGGAGACAGGAATGAGTAAACACTGCCATCAGGTGACCACGCATTGAACACGCGCGTTCACGTGATAGGCAGCTCCGTTCCATCGCTCAACTGAAGTCAATGTAATTCTCCGGTTGGAACGTTATTCAAGATGTATGTTAACAACATTCTAAAGATTGATTCAGTACATCGTTTGACATGTTTCTACTGACTGTTACGGAACTTTTGGACATTTCGTCACGTTATAGTGGACGCGCTTTGTGACTTTGGAATTGTTTACCAAACGCGCTAACCAAAGTAGCTAATTGGACATAAATAACGGACATTATCGAACAAATCAGGCATTTATTGTGGGCCTGGGATTCCTACGACTGCATTCTGATGAAGTTCATCAAAGGTAGGGAAACATTTATCATCCATTTTCTGGTTTCTGTTGACTCCAACATGGCGGCTAATTTGGCTATTGTTCTGAGCGCCGTCTCAGATTATTGCATGGTTTGCTTTTTCCGTAAAGTTATTTTGAAATCTGACACAGCGTTTGCATTAAGGAGAGGTATATCTATAATTCCATGTGTATAACTTGTATTATCATCTACATTTATGATGAGTATTTCTGTTGAAACGATGTGGCTATGCAAAATCACTTGATGTTTTTGGAACTAGTGAATGTAACGCGCCAATGTAAACTCAGATTTTTTTTATATAAATATGAACTTTATCAAACAAAACATGCATGTATTGTGTAACATGAAGTCCTATGAGTGTCATCTGATGAAGATCATCAAAGGTTAGTGATTCATTTTATCTCTATTTCTGCTTTTTGTGACTGCTATATTTCACTGGAAAAATGGCTGTGCTTATTGTGGTTTGGTGGTGACCTAACATAATCGTTTGTAGTGCTTTCGCTGAAAAGCATATTTGAAATCGGACACTTTGGTGGGATTAACAACAAGATTACCTTTAAAATGATATAAAACACATGTATGTTTGAGGAATTTTAATTATGAGATTTCTGTTGTTTGAATTTGGCGCCCTGCACTTTCACTGGCTGTTGTCATATCGATCCCGTTAGCGGGATGCAACAAACTATAGTTTTGGCAAGTCGGTTAGGACATCTACTTTGTGCATGACACAAGTCATTTTTCCAACAATTGTTTACAGACAGATTATTTCACTTCTAATTCAATGTATCACAACTCCAGTGGGTCAGAAGTTTACATACACTAAGTTGACTGTGCCTTTAAACAGCTTGGAAAATTCCAGAAAATGGCTTTAGAAGCTTCTGATAGGCTAATTGACATCATTTGAATCAATTGGAGGTGTGCCTGTGGATGTACTTCAAGGCCTACCTTCAAACTCAGTGCCTCTTTCCTTGACATCATGGGAAAATCTAAAGAAATCAGCCAAGACCTCAGAAACAAATTGTAGACCTCCACAAGTCTGGTTCATCCTTGGGGGCAATTTCCAAATGCCTGAAGGTACAACGTTCATCTGTACAAACAATAGTACACAAGTAAACACCATGGGACCACGCAGCCGTCATACCGCTCAGGAAGGAGACGCGTTCTGTCTCCTAGAAATGAACGTACTTTGGTGCGAAAAGTGCAAATCAATCCCAGAACAACAGCAAAGGACCTTGTGAAGATGCTGGAGGAAACAGGTACAAAAGTATCTATATCCACAGTAAAAAGTGTCCTATATCAACATAACCTGAAAGGCCGCTCAGCAAGGAGAAGCCACTGCTCCAAAACCACCATAAAAAAGCCAGACTACAGTTTGCAACTGCACATGGGGACAAAGATTGTACTTTTTGGAGAAATGTCCTCTGGTCTGATGAAACAAAAATAGAACTGTTTGGCCATAATGACCATCGTTATGTTTGGAGGAAAAAGGGGGATGCTTGCAAGCCGAAGAACACCATCCCAACTGTGAAGCACGGGGGTGGAAGCATCATGTTGTGGGGGTGCTTTGCTGCAGGAGGGACTGGTGCACTTCACAAAATAGATGGCATCATGAGGGAGGAGAATTAAGTGGATATATTGAAGCAACATCTCAAGACATCAGTCAGGAAGTTAAAGCTTGGTCGCAAATGGGTCTTCCAAATGGACAATGACCCCAGGCATGCATCCAAAGTTGTGGTAAAATGGCTTAAGGACAACAAAGTCAAGGTATTGGAGTGGCCATCACAAAGCCCTGACCTGAATCCTATAGAAAATGTGTGGGCAGAACTGAAAAAGCGTGTGCGAGCAAGGAGGCCTACAAACCTGACTCAGTTACACCAGCTCTGTCAGGAGGAATGGGCCAAAATTCACCCAACTTATTGTGGGAAGCTTGTGGAAGGCTAACCGAAACATTTGACCCAAGTTAAACAATTTGAAGGCAATGCTACCAAATACGAATTGAGTGTATGTAAACTTCTGACCCACTGGGAATGTGATGAAAGAAATAGAAGCTGAAATAAATAATTCTCTCTACTACTATTTTGACATTTCACATTCTTCAAATAAAGTGGTGATCCTAACTGACCTAAAACAGGGGATTTTTACTAGGATTAAATGTCAGGAATTGTGAAAAACTGAGTTTAAATGTATTTGGCTAAGGTATATGTAAACTTCCGACTTCAACTGTAGATGCAAGCAAGGCGGTATTAAATGTGTCACCTCAAATTGTTCTCTCGACCTGTGTGCCCCTACGTTGTAAACTTTCATCCATAGGCTAGGTTGTAGCAACCTCATGATGGGTATAGGGAACATTTGAGTATCATGTAGTAGCCTAAACCTATTGATGTTATGTGGTGAATCTTCTCCAGACACAAAACAAGTCTCAGATTGTTAAGAGAATTTTTTTCTCAATGTTCATAAACTGAACTTCAATTGAACTACTCGGTCTGTTACCAAGAATTTGTAAGGTTCTTGTTGAAATGAAACAGACAGTGGCCAGTCTACAATAGTCAGCAACGTTTATTTACGAGAGCTCTGCCAATCATTACATGTACATTGGTTTATATACCTCTTATTTCGTCATAAATGTCCCTCCTCCTCTCAGACAATGACAATATAGTTCACAAGTCTTCTCCTACTCATACATTGCTTATCCCATCCTCCCACCTGTTATACAATCTACTACAAGCCCAAGGTTTCTCCCCTCCCTGGGTGGGGAGACTTCCTTCCCTGTTATCAGTTCCACAGTGGTCACAAGTTGTCTGCCACAGTTCCTTGCCTGCTAACAGTCCCTCTTTCTTATGGACAAACATTCTTCATCATTATACAGAGACAGGGTAGAATTCTGTTAGATATAGTCCTATCATTACTTTAAATGTATACATCATTTAGTCATTATACATAAAATTCATAACACAGATACACCCCAACTGCAGCCTAACACAAAGCCAGTTTCAGAGAGAACGCCCTCACAGAGACGGTTCAGTCGGGTTTTCAAACAGCTGTCCAAATAACAACACATTAGGCCCACTCGTACTGTTCTATTGCAAATGGCCCACTAAATCTAATACAGTATCAATATAATGTAATGTCATCGAGGTCCTTATTGAGACAGAGAGGCGCTGCCATGTTGAAATGAGTCTCCTCTCTCTCATTTTTTCAGAAAACTGATGTGGAAAAATGGACGTCAATAACCACATAAATCAATACATGCACTTAGCTTAGCAACTAACCATCAAAACAACAATACTCATACTAATGGACTACTCTGGATGAACAGATTGGTGCTCACTTACGTGTGTGTGTGTGTGTGTGTGTGTGTGTGTGTGTGTGTGTGTGCAGAAATCCCGCTATGCCCTACGACAAGCCACCAAACAGTCTAAACGTCAAGATTTTATGCTCGCTCTGAGGCAAGCAACACTGAACCATGCATGAGAGCACAAGCTGTTCCGGACGACTTTGTAATCTCGCTCTCCATAGCCAATGTGAGTAAGACCTTTAAACAGGTTAACATTCACAAGGCCATGTGGCCAGAAGGACTACCAGGATGCATATTCAGAGCATGTGCTGACCATTTGGCAAGTGTCTTCACTGACATTTTCAACATCTCCCTGACCAGTCTATAATAGAGCCCCACATTGGAGGTGTCATAATACCCATAAAACCTAGTGGTCAAACAGGGAAATGGTTCCAATCATTTTCCCATCATTCATTGTTCCGATAGGGAATTTAAGAAACACATAAAATAGGGCTGTGTTTCATGTAGGCTTACCCTGGCGTGACGTTTTGATAACCATGTAAATCTGTCTCAGACAAGGTGACTTTTATCAGTATATTCGGCTCCATTTACTCACATATTTGAAAATGCTAATTATCATCAAAGTAGACATCATGCAAAACTACAAATCCCTGCAAGCTCCTGCACGTCATCTCTAGCTGACACCGTTGCTAACAGGTATTGTGTCAATTTCAAACTTTCAGAAAACAGTAAACAATTTTCCATTTAAAGAAATGTAGCTAATTTATTCATTACTACATTTAGCTAACATTACGTAGTTAATCCAAAAGATTCTTACCTTTGCCTCGATTTGGCAGTCTCGTCCAGATCATGGCATTTGAAGCCCTATATGACAGCCACATTAGCAACTACTAGGCATTTCATTTTGGAGGGGGTAAATAAAGGCAAATATAATGACAAAAGTCACTTTGTCCTAGAGAGATTTACACGGTTATCAAAACGTCACGCCAGGGTAAGCCTACACAATACACAACCCTTCCCCAATGGGAAAAATGAATGGTGGAAAAACAATTGGAACCATTTCCCTGTTTGACCGTTAGGTTTTATGGGTATTATGACTCATACTGTGGTACTCTTTACCTACATGTTTGAAGCAGACCACTATAGTCCCTGTGCCAATGTAACGCCAATGTAACGGCAATGTAACGGCAATGTAACTTATCTAAATGACTATTGCCCCGTAGCACTCAAATCTGTAGTCATGAAATGCTTTGAAAGGCTGGTCATGGCTCACATCAACACCATCATCCCAGACGCCTTGGACCCACTCCAATTTGCATACCACCACAACATATCCACAGATGATGTGATCTCTATTGCACTCCACACTGCCCTCTACCACCTGGACAAGATGAACACCTACATGAGAATGCTGTTCATTGACTACAGCTTAGCGTTCAACACCATAGTGTCCTTCAAGCTCATCACTAAGCTAAGGACCCTGGGACTGAGATCCTGGACTGGACGCCCCCTGGTGGTGAGGGCAGGCAACAACAAATCTGCCACGCTAACCCACAACACGGGGGCCCCTCAGGGGCGCGTGCTTAGTGCCCTCCTGTACTCCCACGACTGCGTTGCCACACACGACTCTAACATCATCATTAAGTTTGCTGGCGAACACAACGGTGGTTGGCCTGATCATTGACGACGATGAGACCGCCTATAAGGAGGAGGTTAGAGAGCTGGCAACCTCTCCATCAACGTGATCAAGACAAAGGAGCTGATCATGGACTACAGGAAAAGGAGGGCCAAGTAAGCATTTCACTGTTAGTCTGCACCTATTGTTTACAAAGCATGTGACCAATAAGCATGTGACCAATGAGCACGTGACCAATGAGCACGTGACCAATGAGCACGTGACCAATAAGCACGTGACCAATAAGCATGTGACCAATAAGCATGTGACCAATAAAAGGCTGCATGTCACTAACCAGGATCCTATGGTTCTCAGCTTTAAGATGCTTTTGGAAAGCAGGGCCCTGGTCTGTCCTCTGCATTTCCTCACATGCACCAACTGACCACTTATCCATCGGTACACACACAGCCTGGGTAAAGACACACACACACACCCCGGGTAAAGACACACACACCCCGGGTAAAGACACACACATACCCCAGGTAAAGACACACACACACCGGGTAAAGACACACACACACACACACCGGGTAAAGACACACACACACACACCGGGTAAAGACACACACACACACACCGGGTAAAGACACACACACACACTGGGTAAAGACACACACACACACCGGGTAAAGACACACACACGCCGGGTAAAGACACACAGTTGTTTGCTTAGTTTATAGTACAGTATTGTTCAATCAGCTAGCCCAAGCCCCTGATTAGTAGAAACAGGTGTGTTACTGCAGGGGAGGAAGACGAACCTGCAACCCTGTAGCTATCCATTCTTATTGAAGAAACCAGTAGTTGTGAGAGTTTGATGATGTTTCTGCCATGTCTGATCCCAGCTCAACCCACTATCAAAGATGATTGATCCCTGTTAGTGCTGGGGTGGAACACAAGCCTGCACACCCAGTCTCTCCCAAACAGCTCGGGAAAAACCCAAGAGATAGGAGACATTGTCATAAGGCTATGCCGCCCACTCTCCATGCCTTACTCATTTAACACATGAAACCAGTCATTTAAAGAAAACTGTTTATTGAAAAGAACATTTTGTAGTCAAATTCCAGAAATATTATCCGCTTATTTGATGATTGATCACCAGTAAAAAGGACAGAAATGTATGAGCGCTTGAGGCGCCTATTCATATTGGCACCAAAGATTGTGTGTGCGGCTCCTCGATAATTAAGCTGCTCTCTCCCATTAAAGGGTCAATATGCAATTGCTACATCCAATTTTTTATTTTTTTTACTTTCAAATGAATGATATACAGCCATTGATTCTTGAAGAATATAACTTGTAAAGTAAACGCCTCGTGACCTTAGTTTATTGTTCCTGCACTGAGGAATTACCATCTTCAGAGAATGTTTTAATAATTTATCTGCAGATAATCCATGTCTGGAGCTCAACAAGCAATAATAAGAGTATACAAATCAGGAAGACAAATGAACAAGCTTGGCACACCTCTTAGAATGTAAGTGCTGTTTTCAGGATCAGTTTAGCCTTTTAGATCATAATGAACAGGATTATATGGACAGATCCTAGATCAGAATCAACAGGATTATATGGACAGATCCTAGATCAGAATCAACAGGATTATATGGACAGATCCTAGATCAGCACTCCTACTTTGTGATGCTTTGTGGATACGCCCAGATTTTCAAAACTAGTTAGAGAGATCACATCTTTCTTCCCCCCGATCTGGCCTTGTGGTTTAAAAAAAAATCTCCTCTCAATGTTGGCATGTGAGTTCTACACGTAACGTTGTGAATAATGTATCTTTGATCCCGTTTCAAAGCTAACCACCACCTGCAGTACTTTATGGAAGTTTAATGCTCTGTAATCCCAAATGGAACAAGAGAGGGCTGTAGAGTACGGAGGAGAGGTACAGAAGGTTTTAGTGAATATGAGAAACACGCACACACACACACACTGAAGATTGCACCGTACTGTATGACTGTCGTCATCCCGAGCTCCGACCTAATTTTCCTATTTTGTGATTCTTTTTGCGTTTATCCTTAATTTTCAACATCAGATCGGCAGTTACTAACCACAATTCCGGCTTCAACTTCAACTCATCTGCCCTGGGCTCTTTGTATAATTTCGACCCAATTTTCAGGCTATTCAATAGGAAACACCAGTGGAAAAGAGGCAGGAGAGGGGGTGAGCCCTGGCGAGATTAAGGAGAAGGGAAACCCGGCCACCTCTTCTCTCTTCCTTCCATTCTATTGGCCAGTCACTTGATAACAAAATGGAGGACCTCAGATCGTGGATTTTCTTTCAACGGGACTCTCATAACTGCAATATCCTCTGGTTTTCTGAAACATGGCTTTTGGTCAAGGTACCCCCACATAGCTGTCCAACTTGATGGATTCTCCATTCTCCGAACAGACAGAACATTGGATTCAGGGAAATCGAGAGGAGGAGGAGTAAAGCGTCTTCATCGCAGTGTTAGAGGCGTCACTACAGACCCTGGTTCGATTCCAGGCTGTATCACAACCGGCCTTGAATGGGAGTCCCATAGGGCGGCGCACAATTGGCCCAGCGTCGTCCGGGTTTGGCCGGGGTAGGCAGTCACTGTAAATAAGAATTTGTTCTTAACTGACTTCCCTAGTTAAATAAAGGTTAAATAAAGATAAAACATACCTCGGGTGTCAGGTTTCCAGATCTTTGAGAGCCCTCAGAATGTGACCACTGATAGCAGTCACTCTTGTACTTGTTAGACCGATACCAAGTGCTTTTGTGAGAGATGGATACAGTTCAACGGGGTAACATGGTTCTACTGATCCCTCAATAACACGGTTGCTATGGATACATCTCAAATGGCACCCCATTGCCTTTAAAGTGCACTACTTTTGACCAGGGCTCTGGTAGTGGACTATAGCAGTGTAGCAGTATAGTAGTATAGTAATATAGCAGTGTGGTGGTATAGTGGTATACCAGTATAGTAGTATAGTAGTACATTGGTATAGTTGTATAGTGGTGTAGTAGTATAGTAGTATAGTAGTATAGCAGTATAGTAATGTGGTATAGTGGTATATCAGTATAGTAGTATAGTAGTATAGTAGAACAGTAGTACAGTAGCGCAGTGGTATATCAGTATAGTAGTATAGTAGTATAGTAGTATAGTAGCATAGTAGCATAGTGGTATAGTAGCATAGTAGCATAGTGGTATAGCGGCATAGTAGTATAGTAGTACAGTAGTACAGTGGTATATCAGTATATCAGTATAGTAGTATAGTAGTGTGGTATAGTAGTATATCAGTATAGTAGTATAGTAGTATAGTAGTACAGTGGTATATCAGTATAGTAGTATAGTAGTATAGTGGTATAGTGGTATAGTAGTACAGTAGTATAGTAGTACAGTAGTATAGTAGTATAGTAGTATAGTGGCATAGTGGTATAGCGGCATAGTAGTACAGTAGTACAGTGGTATATCAGTATAGTAGTATAGTAGTATAGTGGCATAGTGGTATAGTGGCATAGTAGTACAGTAGTACAGTAGTACAGTGGTATATCAGTATAGTAGCATAGTAGTATAGTAGTATAGTGGTATATCAGTATAGTAGTATACCAGTATGCCAGTATAGTGATATAGTACTATATCAGAATAATAGCATAATAGTATAGTAGTATAGTGGTATAGTTGTATATCAGTATAGTAGCATAGTAGTATAGTAATATAGTAGTACAGCAGTGTATCGGTATAGTAGTATAGTTGTATATCAGTATAGCAGTATAGTAGTATAGCAGTATAGTGGTATAGTAGTATAGTAGTATATCAGCATAGTAGCATAGTAGTATAGCAGTATATCAGTATAGTAGTACAGTGGTATATCAGTATAGTAGTATAGTAGTATAGTGGCATAGTGGTATAGCGGCATAGTAGTATAGTTGTATAGTAGTACAGTAGTACAGTGGTATATCAGTATAGTAGCATAGTAGTATAGTAGCATAGTAGCATAGTGGTATAGCGGCATAGTAGTATAGTAGTATAGTGGTATATCAGTATAGTAGTATACCAGTATGCCAGTATAGTGATATAGTAGTATAGCAGTGTAGTAGTATATCAGAATAGTAGCATAATAGTATAGTAGTATAGTGGTATAGTTGTATATCAGTATAGTAGCATAGTAGTATAGTAATATAGTAGTATAGCAGTGTATCGGTATAGTAGTATAGTTGTATATCAGTATAGCAGTATAGTAGTATAGCAGTATAGTGGTATAGTAGTATAGTAGTATATCAGTATAGTAGCATAGTAGTATAGTAGTATAGCAGTATATCAGTATAGCAGTATAGTAGTATAGTAATATATTATTATAGCGGTATATCAGTATAGTAGTATAGTGGTATAGTAGTATAGCAGCATAGCATTATAGTAGCATAACGGTATAGTAGCATAGTAGTATAGTAGTATAGTGGCATAGTTGTATTGTGGTATAAAAGTATAGTAGTATAGTGGTATATCAGTATAGTAGTATACCAGTATAGCAGTATAGCAGTATAGTGGTATAGTAGTATAGCAGTACAGTAGTATAGCACTAGAGCAGTATAGCATATATCACTATAGTAGTAAATCACTATATCATTATAGCAGTAAAGCAGTATAGTAGCATAGCATATAGCAGTATAGTAGTATAGCGGTGTACCATCTATCAGTATAGTAGTACAGCAGTGCAGTAGTATAGCAGTATAGTAGCATATAGCAGTATAGTAGTATAGTAGTATATCAATGTACCATATAGCAGTATAGTAGTACAGCAGCGCAGTGGTAAAGCACTATAGCATTATAACAGCATAGCATATAGCAGTATAGTAGTATAGCATATAGTAGTATAGTAGTACATCAGTATAGCATATAGCATTATAGTAGTACATCAGTATAGTAGTATAGCATTATAGTAGTACATCAGTATAGTAGTAAAGTGGCATTGTAGTACAGCAGTGCAGTAGTATAGGAATATAGCAGTATAGTAGTACGGTAGTCTAGTAGTATAGCGGTATAGTTTGGTTGCATAGTAGTTTAGTAGTATAGTCATACAGTAGTATAGGTGTAAAACATCCGAGGTGATACAGCAACGACCCTGGAATAAAACACTATGTGTAGGCTGGAGAGAGGGTTGGTTTTACAGTTTTACTCGCTCTGTCAGTACTGCATGTGTTCTTGGCTGTCGTGGCGTAGTTGTGTCGGAATCGATTATGAGTTGAACTTGAGTATGCCTTCTCATAAGGGAGTGTCACGACTTCTGCCAAAGTCGATGCCTCTCCTTGTTCGGGCGGTGCTCGGCGGTCGACGTCACCGGTCTTCTAGCCATCATTGATCCATTTTTCATTTTCCATTGGTTTTGTCTTGTCTTCCTACACACCTGGTTCCAATCCCATTCATTACATGTTGTGTATTTAACCCTCTGTTTCCCCCCATGTCCTTGTCAGAGATTGTTTGTTTGTATATTTGTGTATTATGTATTGGTGCGCGACGGGTTCTTGTACCCACTTTTATTTTATCTTGTATTTTTGATTATGAAGTTTTGTCAAGTCTATTAAACGACTCCATTTATACCTGACTTCCCTGCCACCTACACACACGACATTACAGGGAGTGCCCGGAGTTGGCTTGCGGTCGGCTCTGGCACAGCCATGGCACGTTACAACAGGATATAATGTGAAGCCTAATACAATTTTATTTTACTTGCAGTCATTAGCGGCCGTTAGAAACTATAATCCTTTATCCTTCTTCCTTTTTTGGTCGGAATACAACAGGATAGAATGAGGACTACATGAAATATGTCTTGCATGTAATGGACATTAAAAAAAGAACTGGTCTTGCGATATATTTCGGTTATTTTCTCTTATTGTTTTCATTTTTCCCCCATTTTTTTGAACGAACATTTGAATCCAATGAACTGAGCAGGCTGGGCTGACATGCTTATAGCCTTGCTAGGTAGGACTTTCAAATATGAGCATGCATTGTGCTGTTATTATTTATATTAATATGATCTATTATTGTTACTATTTATTTTTTTCTGACTGTTTTCCATGTTATTTGGTTAGTTCTCTTAGGCATCCTCATAGGTAATTATGTTATCATAGGACTGCCCATATTTCCCTCTGACCAATGCCAATTGCCGGTTTTCCTTAGGACGCAAAGGTGCATCTTGAGTCAGGGAGATGGTCTGATGATCTTAGTGACAACAGACCTGGATATCGGAGAGGTTTTAATGGGTGGAATATAAGGACAATTGGAAGTTTACAAAGTTGCAGCTACAGTATGCTTAACAGTGCAAATTATTATGGTACAGCTATATGGACACTTAATCATCATGGTGTTTTTTAATGGTAAGTTTACAAACATTGGTTGTGGTAAGTATAGTTGAAACTTGGGTATCATTATGGTAAGTGGGGAAATAAGTATAGCAAGTTATAATTGTAATGGCTTAGCAGATCATAAAAAAAGAAGATTCATTTTTACCTGGCTAAAAGAGAAAGAATATAATATCTATTGTTTACAGGAAACTCATTCTACAAATATAGGTGAGGTTGGGTGGAAAATGGACTGGGAAGGGAGAAATATATTTTTGTCATGGTCAAAGAAGCTCAAAAGGGGTGATTATACTAATTAATACAAATGTTGATCCAATTGTGCAAACAGATCCGCAAGGAAGATGGATTATTTTAAATGTGCTATTGGATCAAAAACAGATCTGGCTAATTAATCAACATGGGCCAAATAATGATGATCCACACTTTTTCAAAAATATATATAATAATCTATTGAGCTCACAAGCAACGAAATAATCGATTATTATGGTGGGACATTATAATACGGTTTTAAGTACCTCAATGGATCGTAAAGGAAATCATTCTACAAACTATCACCCTCAAGCACTTATTAAGGAGATCACAAATATCATGGATACATTAGAACTAGTGGATACTGTATACGGAGGTTGAAAAACCGACCTATTGAGATATACATGGAGGAGGCGTGATCAAGCTAGCCGTCTTGATTACTTCCTGGTCTCATTCTTGCTGGCATCAAAAGTAAAAAAAAATATTAATAGGAGACTGAATGTGATTGGACCACCATCTAATTAGCCTCCATAATGCTCTTACAGAATTTCCACGTGGACGGGGATATTGGAAATTGAATCAAAGGCTATTGGATGACAATTTGTTCTTAACTAAGACAAAATAATTCATAATTGACAACAGATCCCCTTATTGTATGGGACACTTTCAAATGTACTTTCAGAGGCTATTCAATACAATACTCATCATTAAAACTAAAGCAGTTTAGGTCAAAAGAGATTAGACTAATAAAGGAAATAGAGGAAGTAACAGCGCAGGTAGATGGTAAAGGAAACTGTACGATAGAGGCACAAATAGGTTAGAGGAAAAACAAAAAGAAATGGAGGTACTTATTCAAGAACGATCAAGTGTAATGTATTACAAAAATAAAGCGAATTGGATGGAAAAAGGGAAAACTGCACAAAATTTTTCTTGAATCTTCAACACAGAAATTCTACCAAACATGATTTACAGAAACTCGTTACAAATGAGGGGGTTATCCATGACTCACCAAATTATATTTTGAAAGAGCAAGCAAAATATTTTGTTTTCTTTTCAGTCTCCTCCATTTCCACTGAATGATATTAACTGTAAGGATTTCTTAATAATAATAATAATAATGTAAAATTAACAAAATGTACAGAAAGCCAACTAATAAAAGAGGAACCTTTTGAGGCAATAAAATATTTTCAGTCTGGAAAAACACCAGGGCTTGATGGTATACCAGTAGAGGTATATCAGACCTTTTTTGATATACTCAAAGATCCATTAATAGCATGTTTTAATTACTCTTATACAAATGGTAGACTTTCAGGTACTCAACAAGAAGCTCTGATTTCATTACTACTAAAACAGGACCCAGGCGGTAAGTATAAAGATCCAGTCCATTTAAAAAACTGGAGGCCTCTAACACTTCAATGTTGTGATGCAAAAATCCTGGCGAAATACATAGCATATAGAATAAAAAAGGTTATACCTAATCAGACAGATTTTTTACATGGACGATATATTGGAGATAATATACAACAATTACTTGAAACCATTGAACATTATGAAACATTGAAGATACCAGGTCTGGTCTTCATAGCAGATTTTGAAAAGGTGTTTGATAAAGTACGATTATAATTTATATATAAATGCCTGGAATACTTTAATTTTGGTGAATCTCTTATACAATGGCTTAAAGTTATGTACAGTAACCCCAGATGTAAAATAGTAAAAAATGGTTACTTCTCAGAAAGTTTTGCGCTTTTAAGAGGAGTAAAACAAGGCTGTCTGTTGTCTCCATATCTGTTTATTATGGCCATTGAAATGCTAGCTATTAATATTAGATCCAACAAGAACATCAAGGGGTTAGAAATCCTGGGGATAAAAACCAAAGTGTGAATGTATGTTGATGACTCTAGTTTTTTCTTAAGTCCGCAATCTGGATCCCTGCACAGTCTCATTGAAGATCTTGATCACTTTTCTAACCTCTCTGGACTAAAACTTAATTATGACAAGTGTACCATATTACGTATTGGATCGTAAAAAAAAAAGGTGTTTACACTACCTTGTAGTTTACCAATAAAATGGGCGAATGGTGAAGTAGACATACTTGGTATTCACATCTCAAAAAATATAAATGAACTTACCACAATGAATTTCTAAGGAAAGTTAGCAAAAATAGATAAGATTCTGCAACCATGGAGAGGTAAACACTTGTCTTTTTATGGAAAAATTACATTGTTTAACTCTTTGGTCCTATCACAGTTTACTTACTTATTAATGCATTGCCTACTCCAGATGATTTGTTTTTAAAATCATATGAGCAACAAATATTTCATTTTATTTGGAATTCTAAGCCAAACGTGCCTATTTATATAATGAATGAGTTTTGTGGGCTAAAATTATAAAATATTAAAGCTTTAAACCTCTCACTGAAAGCTTCACTCATACATAAGTTATACTTAAACCACAAATGGTTCTCCAGTAGATTAAAGCTCATCCTCTGTTCAAAAATTGCTTTTTTGCCTTCATACAGATTACAACTTCTCATTTCCGACTAATTGACAATGACTTTTTGTTGAAAGTATTGCCTGAAATAATCTGTCTGTAAACAATTGTTGAAAAAATGACTTGTATCATGCACAAAGCAGATGTCCTAACCGACTTGCCAAAACTATAGTTTGTTAACAAGAAATGTGTGGAGTGGTTGAAAAACTAGTTTTAATGACTCCAACCTAAGTGTATGTAAACATCCGACTTCAACTGTAGATCAGTATAGCAGTATAGATCAGTACATCAGTATAGTAGTATAGGTCATTCAAGCAGTATATTCGTTTATCAGTATAGAACAGTATATTAGTATAGATCAGTATATTAGTATAGATCGGTGTAGCAGTATTGTAGTATAGCTCCGTATACCAGTATAGATCAGTATAGCAGTGCAGCAGTATAGATCAGTATTACAGTATAGATCCGTATAGTAGTATAGATCAATATATCAGTATATTAGTATAGATCGGTGTAGCAGTATTGTAGTATAGCTCCGTATACTAGTATAGATCAGTATAGCAGTATTGTAGTATAGCTCCATATAGCAGTGCAGCGGAATAGCTCAGTATATCAGTATCACAGTATATATCAGTATAGTAGTATAGATCAGTATAATAGTATAGATCGGTGTAGCAGTATTGTAGTATAGCTCCGTATATCAGTATAGATCAGTATAGCATTGCAGCAGTATAGCTCGGTATAGTAGTATAGACCAGTATAGTAGTATAGATCAGTATGGTAGTATAGATCAGTATAGTAGTATAGATCAGTATAGTAGTATAGATCGGTATAGTAGTATATATCGGTATATTAGCATAGATCAGTATATCAGTATAGTAGTATAGATCAGTATAGATCAGTATAGTGGTGTAGATCAGTATAGTAGTGTAGATCAGTATAGTGGTGTAGATCAGTATAGATCAGTATAGTATAGATCAGTATAGTAGTATAGATCAGTACAGTATAGTATAGATCAGTATAGTATAGATCAGTACAGTATAGTATAGATCAGTACAGTATAGTATAGATCAGTATAGTAAATCAGTATATCAGTATAGTAGTATAGATCGGTATATCGGTATAGTAGTATAGATCAGTATACCAGTATAGTAGTATAGATCGGTATATCGGTATAGTGGTATAGATCAGTATAGTAGTATAGATCAGTATATCAGTATAGTAGTATAGATCAGTATGCCAGTATAGTAGTATAGATCAGTATATTAGTATAGGTCAGTATACCAGTATAGTAGTATAGATCAGTACATCAGTATAGCAGTATAGATCGGTATGCCAGTATAGTAGTATAGATCAGTATAGTAGTATAGATCAGTGTAGCAGTATAGATCAGTATATCATTATAGTAGTACAGATCAGTATACCAGTATAGTAGTATAGATCAGTATACCAGTATAGTAGTATAGATCAGTATATCATTATAGTAGTATAGATCAGTATACCAGTATAGTAGTATAGATCAGTATATCATTATAGTAGTATAGATCAGTATACCAGTATAGTAGTATAGATCAGTATATCATTATAGTAGTATAGATCAGTATAGTAGTACAGATCAGTATACCAGTATAGTAGTATAGATCAGTATACCAGTATAGTAGTATAGATCAGTATAGTAGTATAGATCAGTATACCAGTATAGTAGTATAGATCAGTATACCAGTATAGTAGTATAGATCAGTATATCATTATAGTAGTATAGATCAGTATATCATTATAGTAGTATAGATCAGTATACCAGTATAGTAGTATAGATCAGTATAGTAGTATAGATCAGTATAGTAGTATAGATCAGTATACCAGTATAGTAGTATAGATCAGTATATTAGTAAAAGGTCAGTATACCAGTATGGTAGTATAGATCAGTATATCAGTATAGTAGTATAGATCAGTATACCAGTATAGTAGTATAGATCAGTATATTTGTATAGGTCAGTATACCAGTATAGTAGTATAGATCAGTACATCAGTATAGATCAGTATACCAGTATAGTAGTATAGATCAGTATATCATTATAGTAGTATATATCAGTATAGTAGTATAGATCAGTATAGTGGTATAGATCAGTATAGCAGTATAGATCAGTATATCATTATAGTAGTATAGATCAGTATACCAGTATAGTAGTATAGATCAGTATATCATTATAGTAGTATAGATCAGTATACCAGTATAGTAGTATAGATCAGTATATCATTATAGTAGTATAGATCAGTATGCCAGTATAGTAGTATAGATCAGTATATTAGTATAGGTCAGTATACCAGTATAGTAGTATAGATCAGTACATCAGTATAGATCAGTATACCAGTATAGTAGTATAGATCAGTATAGTAGTATAGATCAGTGTAGCAGTATAGATCAGTATATCATTATAGTAGTATAGATCAGTATACCAGTATAGTAGTATAGATCAGTATACCAGTATAGTAGTATAGATCAGTATAGCAGTATAGATCAGTATATCATTATAGTAGTATAGATCAGTATACCAGTATAGTAGTATAGATCAGTATATCATTATAGCAGTATAGATCCGTATACCAGTATAGTAGTATAGATCAGTATACCAGTATAGTAGTATAGATCAGTATAGATCAGTATACCAGTATAGGAGTATAGATCAGTATAGTAGTATAGATCAGTATACCAGTATAGATCGGTATGTCAGTATAGTAGTAAAGATCAGTATAGTAGTATAGATCAGTATACCAGTATAGTAGTATAGATCAGTATACCAGTATAGTAGTAAAGATCCGTATAGTAGTAAAGATCAGTATAGCAGCATAGATCAGTATAGATCAGTATAGTAGTATAGATCAGTATAGTAATATATATCAGTATAGCAGCATAGATCAGTATAGTAGTATATATCAGTATAGCAGCATAGATCAGTATAGTAGTATATATCAGTATAGCAGCATAGATCAGTATAGTAGTATAGATCAGTATAGTAGTATATATCAGTATAGCAGCATAGATCAGTATAGCAGTTTAGCAGTATAGATCAGTATAGCAGAAGTGGTTGGATGTGAAGACTTCTCCACATTTATGTTTGATTTCTAATATAATATCTGGAGGCCTGAGGTGGTTCTGCCCCCCAATCTTCCCATCTGGCCCTGTATGACCTCTTCTGTGACCTCCACATTCCCTCCTCTTCCTTGTCCTTTCTTCTCTCCCCCTCCTTCTCTTCCCTGTCCTCTTCATTCCCTCCTTCTCCTCTATTTTGCATGTGATCTTCCTCTTTTCTCCCCCTCTCCTCTTCCTCCCCTCCTCTGTTTTCCTCCTCTTCTCCCGTGGAGAGTTAACCAGCAGGTTGGTGAGCAGCACAGAAGAGATCCGTCAACAGATAATTGGTCAGAATAGACTGAAATAAAACTGGAGGTCATTTTAACCAACTGTACAGGTCAAAGAATATAGTTAATGCACACTCACCTCTTCTTTCTGAGAATAATGTAATGAAGTTAAAAGGTCAAATGCTGGCCTCTGGTCACAAAATAAGCCTTGTGTGTATTCTAAATATCACACTATTCCCTATATAGTGCACTACTTTTGACCAGGGCCCATAGAGACGCAAAGGGCTTCAATGCCTAACTGGTTTTGCCTGGCTACGCAGACTCCTTGTTGTACGCCATGCCCACAGACGTTAATAGCTAGGTTTCCATCCAATTGGCGACAGATTGTCATGCAAGTATTCTAAAATCTGCATAAAGCCACGCCCCCATGTAGCGAATGACAGAGCAGAGGAAGAATTGAGTACGAGTCGTCAGGCTATATCTGGATAGGAGTGGGCTGAATGAACAGGAGGTAGTCGTAACACTTTTGCATGGTCATAGTACTCTTCAGGTCAGAGGTCTGTAATAATCAGACATCCAGCATCTATTCTGTCCTCTAACAAGGAAGTAATGATTCTCCAGACCGTTGCTCCACCAGTGACTCAGCCCCAGGTGTATTTGAGGTAGTTGCCGGGGAAACCAATCCAAGATGGTGGATTGTGCGGTGCAGAGGTTCTACTACACAGTCATCACCATCAGATTAAGTTAAAAAGGGACGTATTGATATTGCCGCTTTATCTTTGATAGTGGAACATGAGAAGCCCAAGGCATTGCCTGTCTCCAGTCCCTCTATCCTCCCCTCTCCAGTCCCTCCATCCTCCCCTCTCCAGTCCCTCCATCCTCCCCTCTCCAGTCCCTCCATCCTCCCCTCTCCAGTCCCTCCATCCTCCCCTCTCCAGTCCCTCTATCCTCCCCTCTCCAGTCCCTCCATCCTCCCCTCTCCAGTCCCTCCATCCTCCCCTCTCCAGTCCCTCCATCCTCCAGTCCCTCCATCCTCCCCTCTCCAGTCCCTCCATCCTCCCCTCTCCAGTCCCTCCATCCTCCCCTCTCCAGTCCCTCCATCCTCCCCTCTCCAGTCCCTCCATCCTCCCCTCTCCAGTCCCTCCATCCTCCCCTCTCCAGTCCCTCCATCCTCCCCTCTCCAGTCCCTCCATCCTCCCCTCTCCAGTCCCTCTATCCTCCCCTCTCCAGTCCCTCCATCCTCCCCTCTCCAGTCCCTCCATCCTCCCCTCTCCAGTCCCTCCATCCTCCCCTCTCCAGTCCCTCTATCGTCTCCAGTCCCTCTATCCTCCCCTATCCAGTCCCTCCATCCTCCCCTCTCCAGTCCCTCCATCCTCCCCTCTCCAGTCCCTCTATCCTCCCCTCTCCAGTCCCTCTATCCTCCCCTCTCCAGTCCCTCTATCCTCCCCTCTCCCTCCATCCTCCCCTCTCCAGTCCCTCCATCCTCCCCTCTCCAGTCCCTCTATCCTCCCCTCTCCAGTCCCTCCATCCTCCCCTCTCCAGTCCCTCCATCCTCCCCTCTCCAGTCCCTCCATCCTCCCCTCTCCAGTCCCTCCATCCTCCCCTCTCCAGTCCCTCTATCGTCTCCAGTCCCTCTATCCTCCCCTATCCAGTCCCTCCATCCTCCCCTCTCCAGTCCCTCCATCCTCCCCTCTCCAGTCCCTCTATCCTCCCCTCTCCAGTCCCTCTATCCTCCCCTCTCCAGTCCCTCTATCCTCCCCTCTCCCTCCATCCTCCCCAGTCCCTCCATCCTCCCCTCTCCAGTCCCTCCATCCTCCCCTCTCCAGTCTCTCCATCCTCCCCTCTCCAGTCTCTCCATCCTCTCCAGTCCCTCTATCCTCCCCTATCCTCTCGTCCCTCTATCCTCCCCTATCCAGTCCCTCTATCCTCCCCTCTCCAGTCCCTCCATCCTCCCCTCTCCAGTCCCTCCATCCTTCCCTCTCCAGTCCCTCCATCCTCCCCAGTCCCTCTATCCTCCCCTCTCCCCTCCCTCTATCGTCTCCAGTCCCTCTATCATCCCCCTTTCTCCTCCTCTCACCAGTCCCTCATTTTCTCTCCTTTCTTTCCCTCCCTCCACTCTTCTCCCTCTATCCTCACGCCCCCCTCTCAAGTCCCTCTGTCCTTTCTCTACCCTCCTCTCTGCTGTGCTAATTATTCACTGCAAACCGCAATTATCTAGCAGCCAGTCAACCAGACACTCAACTGATCTGTGTGTGTAGAGAGAGAGAGAGAGAGACTCCAGTAGCAAAATAACAGAACAGTCACTCGGAATAGAGCTCTCGCCTAATTCACAAAAGAAAGTGAACCACGGACACTTCTGATGTGTTTAATCCATTGGCAGATAAACTCATTTATTGGACCAGTAAGCAATGGCATTGTACGCACACACACACACACACACACAACCGGTTGGCAAAAGAAGTCTCTGCACCACTACAACAGAAAACAGCGCCTCAAATCAAGATGGATTTTTAATTCGGAACACTTTAATACGGTGATCACTGCAAATTCCTCTTTTATACACCACCTCTACACTTAAAATAAACATTGGACATAAACAGTACTTTGTTCATTTACAATCATGTACTCTTTTATGTGCATTTCATTCCAAAAGGTTTGACTTCGTCATAGTGGTTTGTTTGTGTCTACAACTAGACTCAGGGCCCATGTTTCCAAACAGACTACTGTACCCCTATGAACCCCTAGTCTGGCCAATACAATACTACCAGCAATACTTAGGGGCCGTCCAAAACGGCACCCTATTCCCCTATATAGTGCACTACTTTTGACGAGTAGTGTACTATCTAGGGGAATAGGCTGCCATTTGGTATGAACATTGAGAGAAATAGTGTATTTAGATAACATACAGGAGTCGTTTCATTTCCAACACATTCGATACTATCCAGTCGCAACTATGGTTTGTACAAAACAGTGAGCAAAGATGACTTTCCAGAAAAATATAATTACAAAAACGGAACATTTTGAACATTCACATTCCCAGACTTTCTCATCTTTTAACTGTCTTAACAGAAGTAATGACAGAACAGAAAAATAATAAGAGAAATGAAAAAAGGAAAGACCAACGTGACAGAGCATTCAGAACGGAGGAACAGAGCTGGTACTGTGTAAGGCAAGTGTGTGTGTGTGTCTGCGAGAACATGGAACTCAACTTCAACCCCTCTGCCTTACGTGACAGTTTGTCATGTATTACTTTGAAATGCAGTGACGAGAGTACAAAACTAGGGCACTGAAATCTATTAATAACATCTCACTTCAACCCCCGACTAACGGTCTTCGTCAGTCACTGGTACGGTAACGGAGGTACAAGATGAGTTGGACGACAGATCCATTCTCTCTCTCACACAGACCGACTCCATCTTGGAACTTCAGACTCCACCATTGTTATAAACATTCTAGACACAATTCCATAGTTCCGGAGTGCTCTCTAGCTAGCGCAGGCTACGGACCGAGTACGGTGTACTTCGCAGCTTTCAAGTGGTTTTACCAGGAACCCGGTGTGCTGACTTCTAGTGAATACACACTAGGTATTGATGAGTATTGGGGTGTAAACATTAGTCCCAAACAATTGTAAACAGTTGCCTTTTTGCAACAAAAACAAGTTTCTATTGGAGAGATTCAGGTAGCTCCCTCCCTGTTTCGTTCCGTATGTTTCTGTTTAAGAAAACAGAATCGGCGTAAATTATCAGTAGTGGAATATTTTTATGAGGAGAAGTGAGACCCCTCGCCCCAACAGAGGTTAGAGTATAGATTAGAGACCCCCTCGCCCCAACAGAGGTTAGAGTATAGATTAGAGACCCCTCGCCCCAACAGAGGTTAGAGTATAGATTAGAGACCCCTCGCCCCAACAGAGGTTAGAGTATAGATTAGAGACCCCCTCGCCCCAACAGAGGTTAGAGTATAGATTAGAGACCCCTCGCCCCAACAGAGGTTAGAGTATAGATTAGAGACCCCTCGCCCCAACAGAGGTTAGAGTATAGATTAGAGACCCTCGCCCCAACAGAGGTTAGAGTATAGATTAGAGACCCCTCGCCCCAACAGAGGTTAGAGTATAGATTAGAGACCCCTCACCCCAACAGAGGTTAGAGTACAGATTAGAGACCCTCACCCCAACAGGTTAGAGTATAGATTAGAGACCCTCACCCCAACAGAGGTTAGAGTATAGATTAGAGCCCTCCTCACCCCAAAAGAGGTTAGAGTATAGATTAGAGACCTCACCCCAACAGAGGTTAGAGTAGAGATTAGAGGTATATATTAAAGACCCCCTGACCCCAACAGAGGTTAGAGTAGAGATTAGAGGTATATATTAAAGACCCCCTCACCCCAACAGAGGTTAGAGTATAGATTAGAGACACCTCACCCCAACAGAGGTTAGAGTATAGATTAGAGACACCTCACCCCAACAGAGGTTAGAGTATAGATTAGAGACCCTCCTCAGCCCAACAGAGGTTAGAGTATAGATTAGAGACCCCTCACCCCAACAGAGGTTAGAGTATAGATTAGAGACCCTCCTCAGCCCAAAGATAGTTACTGTATGGAGGTGGAGAGATAATGTCTGTACGCAGGTGGAGAGATAGTGTTCCTTCATTATAACAGAGTCTGTACGGAGGTGGAGAGATAGTTACTGTATGGAGGTGGAGAGATAGTTACTGTACGGAGGTGGAGATAGTGTCTGTACGCAGGTGGAGAGATAGTGGCTGTACGCAGGTGGAGAGATAGTGTTCCTTCATTATAACAGAGTCTGTACGCAGGTGGAGAGATAGTTACTGTACGCAGGTGGAGAGATAGTGTTCCTTCATTATAACAGAGTCTGTACGGAGGTGGAGAGATAGTGTCTGTACGAGGTGGAGCGATAGTTACTGTATGGAGGTGGAGAGATAGTGTCTGTACACAGGTGGAGAGATAGTGTTCCTTCATTATAACAGAGTCTATACGCAGGTGGAGAGATAGTGTTCCTTCATTATAACAGTGTCTGTATGGAGGTGGAGAGATAGTGTTCCTTCATTATAACAAAGTCTGTACGCAGGTGGAGAGATAGTGTTCCTTCATTATAACAGAGTCTGTACGCAGGTGGAGAGATAGTGTTCCTTCATTATAACAGAGTCTGTACGCAGGTGGAGAGATAGTGTTCCTTCATTATAACAGCGTCTGTACGCAGGTGGAGAGATAGTGTCTGTACGGAGGTGGAGAGATAGTGTTCCTTCATTATAACAGAGTCTGTACGCAGGTGGAGAAATAGTGTTCCTTCATTATAACAGAGTCTGTACGCAGGTGGAGAGATAGTGTTCCTTCATTATCACAGAGTCTGTACGGAGGTGGAGAGATAGTGTCTGTACGCAGGTGGAGAGATAGTGTTCCTTCATTATAACAGAGTCTGTACGCAGGTGGAGAGATAGTTACTGTATGGAGGTGGAGAGATAGTGTCTGTACGAGGCGGAGAGATAGTGTCTGTACGCAGGTGGAGAGATAGTGTCTGTACGCAGGTGGAGAGATAGTGTCTGTACGGAGGTGGAGAGATAGTGTCTGTATGGAGGTGGAGAGATAGTGTCTGTATGGAGGGGGAGAGATAGTGTTCCTTCATTATAACAGAGTTTGTACGGAGGTGGAGAGATAGTGTCTGTACGCAGGTGGAGAGATAGTGTTCCTTCATTATAACACACTGGTCTAGCAGCAGCTCTAAAGAAACGTGACAGGTTGGTGTGTCTTACCAGGTAATCGCTCAGCTTACATAAGAAGCCGTCCATTTTATTCGTTTTACAGGTCGCTGTTATTCAAAAAGGGCATATCCCTGCTTCCCTAGTCTCGTACCAGATCTGTTTGTGCTGTCTTGCCAACTGTGACCGTAGGAGTTGGGCTATAAGCCAGGATCACAGGTTATGACTCCATATCAGTGGATTAAAGAAAACAAACTCCACAGGAAAAGATTGAAATGATTCATTGATTCAAATCTAAACACCTGGACATGTTAAACTGTACTGCAATCAGAGTAGCTTCACAAGGTTGAAGCACAAGAGAGCGAGAGCGAGAGAGAGAGAGAGCGAGAGAGAGAGAGAGCGAGCGCGAGAGAGAGAGCGAGAGAGAGCGAGCGCGCGAGAGAGAGAGAGAGCGAGAGAGAGAGAGAGAGCGAGCGCGAGAGAGAGAGCGAGAGAGAGAGAGAGCGAGAGAGAGAGAGAGAGAGCGAGCGCGCGAGAGAGAGAGAGAGCGAGAGACAGAGAGACAGAGAGACAGAGAGAGAGAGACAGAGAGACAGAGAGAGAGAGACAGAGAGACAGAGAGAGAGAGACAGAGATACTGTAGAGGAAAGGCTGTGCAACCACTGCACAATAGCAGAACCTGAGACGGAGCTGCATTTCCTGACAAAATGTCAAAAATATAAAACAATTAGAGAGTGTCATTTCCCCAAATTTGAAACTCTTATTCAAGGTTTCAAAGACCTCTCTGATGAGGATAGGCTACCCGTCCTGTTGGGGGAGGACGCAGAGAGCTGTGGGTTGGCAGCGCACTACATTGCTGCCTGCCATAAGATGAGGGACAGTGTCTGACAGACCAATCAACCTGCACATGTACTCTACTGTATGCTTATTGTTATTGTTGAATGTATGGTTATTTTGACACTTGGTTATTGTTGTTACTGTTGTCCCGTTGACCATTTTGATTCTCATTTTTATATTGTAAATAAGCTTTGGCAATATGTACATTGTTACGTCATGCCAATAAAGCAAATTGAATTGAATTGAAAGAGAGAGAGAGAGAGACAGAGAGAGCGAGAGACAGACAGAGAGAGAGAGAGAGAGACAGAGAGAGACAGAGAGAGACAGAGACAGAGACAGAGAGAGAGACAGAGAGACAGAGCGAGATCAGTACAGGCTGAGTGACCACCGATTGGCAATAGAAACCGGCAGACATAAAAAGACATGGCTACCCAAAGAGGAGCGTGTATGTGGTCACTGCACGACAGGGGATGTAGAAACAGAGATGCACTTTCTCCTTTACTGTGATAAATATTCCTCACCAAGAGATTCATTATTCACAGAAATGTCTACATTTATTCCAAATTTTAACTTATTAAACCCAGAGGAAAAACTAAAAATACTCATGGGCGAAGGAGCAATGGCTCCTCTTGCAGCCAAATATGTATTTGCCTGCCATAGCCTGAGGGACACTGAATAATAACATCTGCATAGTAAGCAGTAACTTACTTATTATGACTGTTATTGTTATTACTGTTATTGTTATTACTATTATTATTGTTGTTTATCATTCCAAGTAGTAATGGTAATGATAGCAGTTTAATGATGGTGGTGGTGGTAGTAGTGGTAATGATGATAGTAGTTGTAGTACCAATTTAATGGTGAAGATGACCGTTATTTAGTTATAAGTTAGTTATAGTTTCATTTTTTTATTACATTACATTCGATTATTGACTGTTACCATTTTATTGTTACTATTTTTATATTTAATTTTGTATTATTATTTACTGCCATTCTATATTATTATTTGTCATTGTTTATAATTTTATTACAATGTATATTGTATACATTGTTGCTTTGGCAATATTGACACAATGTTTTTCATGCCAATAAAGCAGCTTGAATTTGAAAAAAAAATTGAAATTGAATTTGACAGAGATTCAGACAGAGAGAGAGACAGAGAGACAGAGAGACAGAGAGACAGAGAGAGAGAGAGAGAGAGAGAGAGAGAGAGAGAGAGAGAGAGAGCATTTCAACACAGTGGATGGATCATGGCTGCACATTGATTTAAGTTGTGCCAGTTCCACTTTTCATCACTGGATGGTCCTGTACGCAACAACAGGCTCTGGCACCTACGAAACAAGATATTAATAACATAGAAAGCTAGCTCTGGTCCAGGGTGTAAGTACGTGTTTCTCCACTAATGGGTGTGGAGGAAAATGCAGTAATGCCATGGACCAGAGCTAGTAGAAACCATAATATCAGGCTTTAATAGCAAGAATGGAAATCATTTGAATCCATTTTAAATCATAAAATAATGACATTTTTCAAGAGAAAACTAAAACACTGACAACTTCAGTTACACTGTACGCAACAAAAACAACTTATTTATTCATTTTATAATGTACAAAGACATAAATACATCCGAAAATGTCCCCCCTCCCCCGATTAAAATGATTCGTCGATCAGGAATTTTAAAAGTTTTAACAGAATTAACATTCCTTGAGATGGTGGGGTGAAGGAGAAGACATCTGTCTTCCTTCGTTTCTCTCCTTCTCTTCAGCGCATAGTTACCAAAGGCAGAGGACGTCCCATTGCTTTTAGAAAAGTTAAAGGAAAATTCCACCCCAAAAAAACTCTTGCGGTATTTGTTTTATTAGTCCACTGTTGATACATTCCCAAAATCTTTTGCATGTCAGCAATCAAGTTTTCCAAGATATAGAAATTTAGCAAAATAAAGAAATACAGCCGTTATGATGCATTTTATTTGCATTTTATGAAGCTGCATTTTGGGTGGAATTTTCCTTTAAGATGGCCGCCTCAAACCTTACGGTCCCCATGTCTGACTTCAGATCTTTCCACTGAGACGAATAGGGAGTTTGGTTGTACTCCTTGCTATTGCTTTTAAGACCCACACAGTCCTAATCACCAATATGCTCCTGATTTCACCCATGTCATGTGATCATGGAGTCCTTGATAATGATGGCTTTTTAGTTTTGAAGCGGACCTGGAATGAAGTTTTGCTGTCAGGTTTGGTCAAAGTGTCACAAGCATCTGTAATTAGTTGTAGGATTCAAAATGGCAGAAGTTTCAGTGGAGGCGTGGTTGTGGTGTAAGAGTGTGTGTATGGTTGTGGGGTAGAGGTGTGTGTATGGTTGTGGTGTAAGAGTGTGTGTATGGTTGTGGGGTAGAGGTGTGTGTATGGTTGTGGTGTAAGAGTGTGTGTATGGTTATGGGGTAGAGGTGTGTGTATGGTTGTGGGGTAAGAGTGTGTGTATGGTTGTGGGGTAAGAGTGTGTGTATCGTTGTGGGGTAGAGGTGTGTGTATGGTTGTGGGGTAGAGGTGTGTGTATGGTTATGGGGTAGAGGTGTGTGTATGGTTGTGGGGTAGAGGTGTGTGTATGGTTGTGGGGTAGAGGTGTGTGTATGGTTGTGGGGTAGAGGTGTGTGTATGGTTGTGGGGTAGAGGTGTGTGTATGGTTGTGGGGTAGAGGTGTGTGTATGGTTGTGGGGTAAGAGGTGTGTGTATGGTTGTGGGGTAAGAGTGTGTGTATGGTTGTGGGGTAGAGGTGTGTGTATGGTTGTGGGGTAGAGGTGTGTGTATGGTTGTGGGGTAGAGGTGTGTGTATGGTTGTGGGGTAAGAGGTGTGTGTATGGTTGTGGGGTAGAGGTGTGTGTATGGTTATGGGGTAAGAGTGTGTGTATGGTTGTGGGGTAAGAGGTGTGTGTATGGTTGTGGGGTAGAGGTGTGTGTATGGTTGTGGGGTAGAGGTGTGGGGTAAGAGGTGTGTGTATGGTTGTGGGGTAAGAGGTGTGTGTATGGTTGTGGGGTAAGAGGTGTGTGTATGGTTGTGGGGTAGAGGTGTGTGTATGGTTGTGGGGTAGAGGTGTGTGTATGGTTGTGGGGTAGAGGTGTGTGTATGGTTGTGGGGTAGAGTGTGTGTATGGTTGTGGGGTAAGAGGTGTGTGTATGGTTGTGGGGTAGAGGTGTGTGTATGGTTGTGGGGTAGAGGTGTGTGTATGGTTGTGGGGTAGAGTGTGTGTATGGTTGTGGGGTAAGAGTGTGTGTATGGTTGTGGGGTAGAGGTGTGTGTATGGTTGTGGGGTAGAGGTGTGTGTATGGTTGTGGGGTAGAGTGTGTGTATGGTTGTGGGGTAAGAGTGTGTGTATGGTTGTGGGGTAGAGGTGTGTGTATGGTTGTGGGGTAAGAGTGTGTGTATGGTTGTGGGGTAGAGGTGTGTGTATGGTTGTGGGGTAGAGGTGTGTGTATGGTTGTGGGGTAAGAGTGTGTGTATGGTTGTGGGGTAAGAGTGTGTGTATGGTTGTGGGGTAAGAGGTGTGTGTATGGTTGTGGGGTAGAGGTGTGTGTATGGTTGTGGGGTAGAGGTGTGTGTATGGTTAGGGGTAGAGGTGTGTGTATGGTTGTGGGGTAAGAGTGTGTGTATGGTTGTGGGGTAGAGGTGTGTGTATGGTTGTGGGGTAGAGTGTGTGTATGGTTGTGGGGTAGAGTGTGTGTATGGTTGTGGGGTAGAGTGTGTGTATGGTTGTGGGGTAAGAGTGTGTGTATGGTTGTGGGGTAGAGGTGTGTGTATGGTTGTGGGGTAAGAGGTGTGTGTATGGTTGTGGGGTAAGAGGTGTGTGTATGGTTGTGGGGTAGAGGTGTGTGTATGGTTGTGGGGTAGAGGTGTGTGTATGGTTGTGGGGTAGAGGTGTGTGTATGGTTGTGGGGTAAGAGTGTGTGTATGGTTATGGGATAAGAGTGTGTGTATGGTTGTGGGGTAAGAGGTGTGTGTATGGTTGTGGGGTAAGAGTGTGTGTGTATGGTTGTGGGGTAAGAGTGTGTGTATGGTTGTGGGGTAGAGGTGTGTATGGTTGTGGGGTAGAGGTGTGTGTATGGTTATGGGGTAAGAGTGTGTGTATGGTTGTGGGGTAGAGGTGTGTGTATGGTTGTGGGGTAAGAGTGTGTGTATGGTTGTGGGGTAAGAGGTGTGTATGGTTGTGGGGTAGAGGTGTGTGTATGGTTATGGGGTAGAGGTGTGTGTATGGTTGTGGGGTAAGAGGTGTGTGTATGGTTGTGGGGTAAGAGTGTGTGTATGGTTATGGGGTAAGAGTGTGTGTATGGTTGTGGGGTAAGAGTGTGTGTGTATGGTTGTGGGGTAGAGGTGTGTGTATGGTTGTGGGGTAGAGGTGTGTATGGTTGTGGGGTAAGAGTGTGTGTATCGTTGTGGGGTAAGAGTGTGTGTATGGTTGTGGGGTAGAGGTGTGTGTATGGTTGTGGGGTAGAGGTGTGTGTATGGTTGTGGGGTAGAGGTGTGTGTATGGTTGTGGGGTAGAGGTGTGTGTATGGTTGTGGGGTAAGAGTGTGTGTATGGTTGTGGGGTAAGAGGTGTGTGTATGGTTGTGGGGTAAGAGGTGTGTGTATGGTTGTGGGGTAAGAGTGTGTGTATGGTTATGGGGTAAGAGTGTGTGTATGGTTGTGGGGTAAGAGGTGTGTGTATGGTTGTGGGGTAGAGGTGTGTGTATGGTTGTGGGGTAAGAGGTGTGTATGGTTGTGGGGTAGAGGTGTGTGTATGGTTGTGGGGTAAGAGGTGTGTGTATGGTTGTGGGGTAGAGGTGTGTGTATGGTTGTGGGGTAGAGGTGTGTGTATGGTTGTGGGGTAGAGGTGTGTGTATGGTTGTGGGGTAAGAGGTGTGTATGGTTGTGGGGTAGAGGTGTGTGTATGGTTATGGGGTAAGAGGTGTGTGTATGGTTGTGGGGTAGAGGTGTGTGTATGGTTGTGGGGTAGAGGTGTGTGTATGGTTGTGGGGTAAGAGTGTGTGTATGGTTGTGGGGTAAGAGTGTGTGTATGGTTGTGGGGTAAGAGTGTGTGTATGGTTGTGGGGTAGAGGTGTGTGTATGGTTGTGGTGTAAGAGTGTGTGTATGGTTATGGGGTAAGAGTGTGTGTATGGTTGCGGGGTAAGAGTGTGTGTATGGTTGTGGGGTAAGAGTGTGTGTGTATCGTTGTGGGGTAAGAGTGTGTGTGTATGGTTGTGGGGTAAGAGTGTGTGTATGGTTGTGGGGTAGAGGTGTGTGTATGGTTGTGGGGTAAGAGGTGTGTGTATGGTTGTGGGGTAAGAGTGTGTGTATGGTTGTGGGGTAGAGGTGTGTGTATGGTTGTGGGGTAAGAGGTGTGTGTATGGTTGTGGGGTAGAGGTGTGTGTATGGTTGTGGGGTAAGAGTGTGTGTATGGTTATGGGGTAAGAGTGTGTGTATGGTTATGGGGTAAGAGTGTGTGTATGGTTGTGGGGTAAGAGTGTGTGTATGGTTATGGGGTAAGAGTGTGTGTATGGTTGTGGGGTAAGAGGTGTGTGTATGGTTGTGGGGTAAGAGTGTGTGTATGGTTATGGGGTAAGAGTGTGTGTATGGTTGTGGGGTAAGAGTGTGTGTATGGTTGTGGGGTAAGAGTGTGTGTATGGTTGTGGGGTAAGAGTGTGTGTATGGATGTGGGGTAAGAGTGTGTGTATGGATGTGGGGTAAGAGTGTGTGTATGGTTGTGGGGTAGAGGTGTGTGTATGGTTGTGGGGTAGAGGTGTGTGTATGGTTGTGGGGTAGAGGTGTGTGTATGGTTGTGGGGTAGAGGTGTGTGTATGGTTGTGGGGTAGAGGTGTGTGTATGGTTGTGGGGTAGAGGTGTGTGTATGGTTGTGGGGTAGAGGTGTGTGTATGGTTGTGGGGTAAGAGTGTGTGTATGGTTGTGGGGTAAGAGGTGTGTGTATGGTTGTGGGGTAAGAGTGTGTGTATGGATGTGGGGTAAGAGTGTGTGTATGGTTGTGGGGTAGAGGTGTGTGTATGGTTGTGGGGTAGAGGTGTGTGTATGGTTGTGGGGTAAGAGTGTGTGTATGGTTGTGGGGTAAGAGTGTGTGTATGGTTGTGGGGTAGAGGTGTGTGTATGGTTGTGGGGTAAGAGTGTGTGTATGGTTGTGGGGTAGAGGTGTGTGTATGGTTGTGGGGTAGAGGTGTGTGTATGGATGTGGGGTAAGAGTGTGTGTATGGTTATGGGGTAGAGGTGTGTGTATGGTTGTGGGGTAGAGGTGTGTGTATGGTTGTGGGGTAGAGGTGTGTGTATGGTTGTGGGGTAAGAGTGTGTGTATGGTGTATGGTTGTGGGGTAGAGGTGTGTGTATGGTTGTGGGGTAAGAGTGTGTGTATGGTGTATGGTTGTGGGGTAGAGGTGTGTGTATGGTAGCCTTGTGTATGTCAGCTATATAGGCTTGGTCGTGACACACTACAGGCCAACCAGACTAGTAAGGGGCACTACGGGAGAAGTATAGAGGAATGTCTGTCAACCAAAACCACCCTGCCTCGTGTTAAGTTCTCCTTCAGATGTAGCCCTAATGACAGTGAGTCCATGTACCTCTCAATGCCCCGGTCCAAACCAGTACAACGTGTTGATGGTCTGGATGCAGACTGTACAGTAAACCACAGAGAGCTAGTTGATATGTACAGGAGAGATACGGACGGGTGTTCATTCTCTCTAGGTGTTTGTTCCTACAGACATACAGATCTGTGTTCCCTGTAGATTGAGGAATATGAATGCACAGAAAACCAGCTGGCAACACAGGGCTGTCTGTCTTTTCCCTCCCGCTGTCTACCTACCTGTCTACCTGTCTGCCTCTTCCCTCAGTCCATCTGTCTACCTGCCTGTCTACCTGTTTACCTGTCTGCCTGTCTACATGCCTGTCTACCTGTCTGCATGCCTGTCTACCTGTCTGCCTCTTCCCTCGGTCCACCTGTCTGCATGCCTGTCTACCTGTCTGCCTGTCTACATGTTTGCCTGTCTGTCTACCTGTTTGCCTGTCTGTCTACCTGTCTGCTTGTCTGTCTACCTGTCTGCTTGTCTGTCTACCTGTCTGCCTGTTCCCTCGGTCTGCCTGTCTGTCTACCTGTCTGCTTGTCTGTCTGTCTACCTGTCTGCTTGTCTGTCTACCTGTCTGTCTACCTGTCTGCCTGTCTACCTGTTTGCCTGTCTGTCTACCTGTCTGCCTCTTCCCTCGGTCTGCCTGTCTGTCTACCTGTCTGCTTGTCTGTCTACCTGTCTGCTTGTCTGTCTACCTGTCTGCTTGTCTGTCTACCTGTCTGCTTGTCTACCTGTTTGCCTGTCTGCCTCTTCCCTCGGTCTGCTTGTCTGTCTACCTGTCTGCCTGTCTACCTGTCTGCCTGTCTACCTGTTTGCCTGTCCGCCTGCCTGTCTACCTGTTTGCCTGTCTGCCTGTCTGTCTGCCTCTTCCCTCGGTCTGCCTCTTCCGTCGGTCTACCTGTCTACCTGTTTGTTGGGGTAGTGTAGACAGAGGTAGCATCAGACAAGTCAAATTTGCAGAGGAGGAAAAGTGGAGACAGGGAGATGAGATGAGATTCCACGGTTTCCACATGGGGCAGTTACAGTTACGCTGTTCCAGTTACGCTGTGCTCTTAGTTACAGTTACGCTGTTACAGTTACGCTGTGCTCTTAGTTACAGTTACGCTGTTACAGTTACGCTGTGCTCTTAGTTACAGTTACGCTGTTACAGTTACGCTGTGCTCTTAGTTACAGTTACGCTGTTACAGTTACGCTGTGCTCTTAGTTACAGTTACGCTGTTACAGTTACGCTGTGCTCTTAGTTACAGTTACGCTGTTACAGTTACGCTGTGCTCTTATGTGCTTTGAAGCCTTAGCTGAAGAGATGTACTGTACAGCCACTGAGAGGCTGGCTATTGGGGTAAAACACAAGTCTCTCTTTATGTCTGAGTCTTCCTACCACCCCCAGAGTGAAGTCAGCTCAGACAGTGGGGGAGGAGAGGAGGAGAGGAGGAGGACAATGCTCTAGTCTTCTGAGCTCCAGTATTTCTTGGCAGTACCGAGAGCCCATCACAATAACACACACACAGCTCCCCTTCAAATCCCACAGTATGAAAGTAATCCTTCATTATTTAACAAAAGAAGACTGTCCTTCTAGCTAATCCTGAGTTTCAGTGGGTAGTTGAGAGAGGAAACCTTAGTTGGCACTTCAGAGAGTGAAATTAAAACTTCCGGGGACAAGGAAGAGGCATGGAGAGTGGAATCAGTACTTCAGTTTGTGCAAGGGAGAAGGGAAATGTTTTTGGGGTTGGTACTGGTCCTCTCTCTTTCCAGTTACTCTTCTCCTTTCTCATTTTCCTCCCCCTCCTCTTCTGGTCAATGTGGTAGAACCCTCCTCATCATCACCCTCTCCTCCTCCTCTGTCTCTCAGTTCATGTCGATGGTGTTGAAGACCCACTCTGTGAACTTTTTGAGTTTGGCAGCAGAGCTCTGGGACTCCTCCTGCAGCCGCTGGTTATCCTCCCAGAGCCTTTTGATCTGTAGATGGAGACGCAGCTTCTCCTCACGCTCCTACAAGAGGGAGGGAGAGGGAGGGATAAGTGGGTGTGTAGGGTAAAGATGAGAGAGAAAGGAGGGGGACAGAGGGAGAGAGAGAGGGCAAGGGCGGACAGAGAGCAAAAAAGATCGAGATGAAGGGAGAAAGAAAGAAGAGTTAAAAGGGGAGGAGAAGGAGGGAGAGAGAGAAGAAGGGAGAGAAAAAGGGAGAGAGCGAGAGAAGGAGGGAGAGAGCACGAGAGCGAGGGAGAGAGGGCGAGGAGGGAGAGAGCGAGGGAGAGAGCGAGAGGAGGGAGAGAGCGAGAGAAGGAGGGAGAGAGCGAGAGAAAGAGGGAGAGAGCGAGAGAAAGAGCGAGAGAGCGCAAGAGAAGGAGGGAGAGAGCACGAGAAGGAGGGAGAGAGCGAGAGAAAGAGCGCGAGAGAAGGAGGGAGAGAGCACGAGAAGGAGGGAGAGAGCGAGAGAAGGAGGGAGAGAGCGAGAGAAGGAGGGAGAGAGCGCGAGAGCGAGGGAGAGAGGGCGAGAAGGAGGGAGAGAGCGAGGGAGAGAGCGAGGGAGAGAGCGAGAGAAGGAGGGAGAGAGCGAGAGAAAGAGCGAGAGAAGGAGGGAGAGAGCGAGAGGAGGGAGAGAGCGAGAGAAGGAGGGAGAGAGCGAGAGAAGGAGGGAGAGAGCGAGAGAAGGAGGGAGAGAGCGAGAGAAGGAGGGAGAGAGCAAGAGAAAGAGCGCGAGAGAAGGAGGGAGAGAGCATGAGAAGGAGGGAGAGAGCACGAGAAGGAGGGAGAGAGCGAGAGAAGGAGGGAGAGAGCAAGAGAAGGAGGGAGAGAGCGAGAGAAAGAGCGAGAGAAGGAGGGAGAGAGCGAGAGAAGGAGGGAGAGAGCGAGAGAAGGAGGGAGAGAGCGAGAGAAAGAGCGAGAGAGCGCGAGAGAAGGAGGGAGAGAGCACGAGAAGGAGGGAGAGAGCGAGAGAAGGAGGGAGAGCGCGAGAGAAAGAGCGCAAGAGAAGGAGGGAGAGAGCGAGAGAAGGAGGGAGAGAGCGAGAGAAGGAGGGAGAGAGAGCGAGAGAAGGAGGGAGAGAGCGAGAGAAGGAGGGAGAGAGAGCGAGAGAAGGAGGGAGAGAGCGAGAGAAAGAGCGAGAGAGCGCGAGAGAAGGAGGGAGAGAGCGCGAGAGAAGGAGGGAGAGGGAGGGAGAGAGAGTGAGAGAATGAGGGAGGGAGGGAGGGAGAGAGCGAGAGAAGGTGAGACAAGGGATACATGTTTAAGTTAAGAGTCAGCAACTCTATATAACAGACGGTAGCTATAACACTGCTAGGGATGATAACTCTATATAACAGACGGTAACTATAACACTGCTAGGGATGATAACTCTATATAACAGACGGTAACTATAACACTGCTAGGGATGATAACTCTATATAACAGACGGTAACTATAACACTGCTAGGGATGATAACTCTATATAACAGACGGTAACTATAACACTGCAAGGGATGATAACTCTATATAACAGACGGTAACTATAACACTGCTAGGGATGATAACTCTATATAACAGACGGTAACTATAACACTGCTAGGGATGATAACTCTATATAACAGACGGTAACTATAACACTGCAAGGGATGATAACTCTATATAACAGACGGTAACTATAACACTGCTAGGGATGATAACTCTATATAACAGACGGTAACTATAACACTGCTAGGGATGATAACTCTATATAACAGACGGTAACTATAACACTGCTAGGAATGATAACTCTATATAACAGACGGTAACTATAACACTGCTAGGGATGATAACTCTATATAACAGACGGTAACTATAACACTGCTAGGGATGATAACTCTATATAGGCTCCCGAGTGGTGCAGCAGTCTAAGGCACTGCATCTCAGTGCTAGAGGCATCACTACAGACCCCGGTTCGATTGCAGGCTGTATCACAACCGGCCGTGATTGGGAGTCCCATAAGGCGGCGCACAATTAGCCCAGCGTGGTCCGGGTTAGGGTTTGGCCGTCATTGGAAATAATAATTTCTTCTTAATTGACTTGCCTCGTTAAATAAAGGTTAAATAAAAAAAAATCTAAAGGAATTAAAAATGTGTTAACAGTAAGTAGCTTTAAGTAAGCAGCCAATCCTCTACCTTCTACAGAGCAGAGGCAGATAAAGCCGAACGTCTCTCAGAAGGGACAATGGGTTGAGCAGAAGTTTGTGTGTGTGTGTGTGTGTGTGTGTGTGTGTGTGTGTGTGTGTGTGTGTGTGTGTGTGTGTGTGTGTGTGTGTGTGTGTGTGTGCGTAGTCCATTAGTATGAGTATTGTTGTTTTGATGGTTAGTTGCGAAGCTAAGTGCATGTATTGATTTGTGTGGTTATTGACGTCCATTTTTCCACATCAATTTGCTGAAATTATGAGATGAGACATATTGTGTGTGTGTGTGTGTGTGTGTGTGTGTGTGTGTGTGTGTGTGTGTGTGTGTTACCTTCTTCAGGTCATCCTGTAGCATCTTGACCACGGCTTCCAGCTTGGTCACATTCCTCTCCAGACCTGCTGGACCCTCACTGGAGACACAGAGAGTTAAACATACATTTAACCACACAAACCTAACGCGTCACCTAACGTGTCACCTAACGCGTCACCTAACCTGTCACCTAACGCGTCACCTAACGCGTCACCTAACGCGTCACCTAACGCGTCACCTAACGCGTCACCTAACGCGTCACCTAACGCGTCACCTAACGCGTCACCTAACGCGTCACCTAACGCGTCACCTCACCTAACGCGTCACCTAACGCGTCACCTAACGCGTCACCTAACGCGTCACCTCACCTAACGCGTCACCTAACGCGTCACCTAACGCGTCACCTAACGCGTCACCTAACGCGTCACCTAACGCGTCACCTAACGCGTCACCTAACGCGTCACCTAACGCGTCACCTAACGCGTCACCTAACGCGTCACCTATATTGGATATTTATTTAAAGAGATTGATGTGAAGCACTTACATATTCGTAACATATTAAATGTAGTTAGTCACAAGCGCGTGTGAAATGCTTACTGACAAACCTTTAACCAACAACGCAGTTTTAATAAAAACAAGAGTTAAGAAAATATTTACTAAATAAACTAGAGTAAAACAAAAAAAATAACACAATAAAATAACAATAACGAGGATATATAGAGGGGGTACCGGTACCGAGTCAATGTGGAGGCTATATACAGGGGGTACCGGTACCGAGTCAATGTGGAGGCTATATACAGGGGGTACCGGTACCGAGTCAATGTGGAGGCTATATACAGGGGGTACCGGTACCGAGTCAATGTGGAGGCTATATACAGGGGGTACCGGTACCGAGTCAATGTGGAGGCTATATACAGGGTGTTACGGTACAGAGTCAATGTGGAGGCTATATACAGGGGGTACCGGTACCGAGTCAATGTGGAGGCTATATACAGGGGGTACCGGTACCGAGTCAATGTGGAGGCTATATACAGGGGGTACCGGTACAGAGTCAATGTGGAGGCTATATGCAGGGGCTACCGGTACCGAGTCAATGTGGAGGCTATATGCAGGGGCTACCGGTACCGAGTCAATGTGGAGGCTATATACAGGGGGTACCGGTACCGAGTCAACGTGTGGGGGTACAGGTTAGTCGAGGTAATTTGTACATGTAGGTAGGTGTAAAGTGACATTGCATTGATAATAAACAGCGAGTAGCAGCAGCGTAAAAAAAAAAAGGGGGGGGGGAGGTTAAATGCAAATCGTATTGGTAGCCATCTGTTCAGGAGTCTTATGGTTTGGGGGTAGAAGCTGTTAAGAAGCCTTTTGGACATAGACTTGGCACTCCGGTCCCGCGTGCCGTGCGGTAGCAGAGAAAACAGTCTGTAACTAGAGTGGCTGGATTCTTTGCCAATTTTTAGGGCCTTCCTCTGACACCGCCTGGTATAGAGGTCCTGGATGGTAGGAAGCTTGGCCCCAGTGATGTACTGGGCCGTACGCACTACCCTCTGTAGCGCCTTGCGGTCGGAGGCCGAGCAGTTGCCATACCAGGCGGTGATGCAACCGGTCAGGATGCTCTCGATGGTGCAGCTGTAGAACTTTTTGAGGATCTGAGCACACATACCAAATCTTTTCAGTCTCCTGAATAGACGTTGTCGTGTCCTCTTCAGAGGGGTTGGGTGAAATGCAGAAGACACATTTCAGTTGAATGCATTCAGTTGTACAACTGACTATGTACCCCCCTTTCCCTTGCCCTCTTCACGACTGTCTTGGTGTGTTGGACCATGTTAGTTTGTTGGTGATGTGGACACCAAGGAACTTGAAGCTCTCAACCTGTTCCACTACAGGTTCCACAACCTGTTCCACTACAGGTTCCACAACCTGTTCTACTACTGTTCCACAACCTGTTCTACTACTGTTCCACAGCCCCGTCGATGAGAATGGGGGCGTGCTCGGTCCTCTTTTTCCTGTAGTCCACAATCATCTCCTTTGTCTTGATCACATTGAGGGAGAGGTTGTTGTCCTGGCACCACACTGCCAGGTCTCTGACCTCCTCCCTATAGGCTGTCTCAACATTGTTGGTGATCAGGCAATGATGGTGTTGGACTCGTGCACCCCTGAGGGGCCCACGTGTTGAGGACCAGCGTGGCAGATGTGTTGTTGCCTACCCTTACTACCTGGGGGCGGCCCGATCCAGTTGCAGAGGGAGGTGTTTAGTCCCAGGGTCCTTAGCTTAGTGATGAGCTTTGAGGGCAGGCTGGATGTCCAGGCTGTGTGGTGAGGGTTACCTGGATGAAGGTCTGGACAGAGGGGCAGGCTGGAGGTCCAGGCTGGGCTGTGTCTGGTGAGGGCTGGAGGCTCCACTACCTCTGGGATTAGAATCACTGAACACAAACCCTCTCTGGACTGGAGGGGGAGGGAGGGAGGCAGAGGGATAGGAGGAGGAAGAGAGAGGGAGGGAAGGATGGAATGAGGGGGAGGGAGGGAGGGAAGGAGAGGGAAGGAAGGAAGGAAGGAAGGAAGGAGAGGGAAGGAAGGAAGGAAGGAGAGGGAGGGAGGGAGGGAGGGAGGGAGGGAGGGAGGGAAGGTAAGGAAAGAGGGGGAGGAAGGAGGGGAGGAAAGAGGGGGAGGAAGGGAGGGAAGGAGGGGGAGGAAGGGGGGAGGAAGGAGGGGGGGAAGGAGGGGGAGGAAGGGGGGGAGGAAGGATGGGGAGGAAGGGAGGGAAGGAGGGGGAGGAAGGGAGGGAAGGAGGGGGAGGAAGGGAGGGAAGGAGGGGGAGGAAGGAGGGAGGAAGGAGGGAGGGAAGGAGGTAGAGTAAATAAGAGGAAGAGAGAGATAGGATTGTCAGAGGAAAACGTGAGAGGAAGAGAAAGAGAATGTGATTAAAGATAAGGTTGAGACAAATTGTAGTAGTAACTGTTGTCACGGGAGACACATCATTACTATGTAGTGTTCATAGTATACAGTCATTCCCTGACTCTTCCTTTTGCAGGTATTGACCACATGCACCAGGTGAGTCCAGACACACACACCACTCTTACTTTTGCAGGTATTGACCACATGCACCAGGTGAGTCCAGACACACACACCACTCTTACTTTTGCAGGTATTGACCACATGCACCAGGTGAGTCCAGACACACACACCACACACACCACTCTTACTTTTGCAGGTATTGACCACATGCACCAGGTGAGTCCAGACACACACACACAACTCTTACTTTCGAAGGTATTGGCCACATGCACCAGGTGAGTCCAGACACACACACCACACACACAACTCTTACTTTCGAAGGTATTGGCCACATCCACCAGGTGGGTCCAGTCCAGGGGGCTGTCCCTGCTCTCAGAGGGGGGGAGGGGCATCAGCTCCTGGGGAAGGGGGTGGCGCTGTCGCTCAACCATCTCAGCCAATGACGTGTCAGACGCAGACAGATCCCCTGTAGAGAGAAGACAGGAGGACCGATTAGGACTGTGGACATTCCTAGAAGACAGACAGACAGATCACTTGTAGAGGACAGGAGGACCGATTAGGACTGTGGACATTCCTAGAAGACAGACAGATCACTTGTAGAGGACAGGAGGACATTCCTAGAAGAAGACAGACTGAATTCCATCAGTTCTCATTGAAAAATAAACTACAGCAGACCATTGTTCTTGATAATAAATGTAATGAATCTTTTTACCAAAATGTAGATCAATACACTTTCTACCAGAAGAGGGAGAACAGCCTTTATCCCCCCCAGATCCACCTCATCACCAACGTGTTGAACTGTCTCAAGCTGTCTGTACCACATTCCCCAGCCCTGTGTCAATACGGCTCCTCTCACCGTGTAGTTTGATCCCCAGTTTGTACGAGGGTCGTCTGAGGGGCACCCCGCGGGTGGTGGGAGAGCGTGGCAACGTGGAGCAGCTGAATAACACGTCACTACCCAGGGTGGGGTCTGGTTCTAGGTCCCCCAGCCTCAGAGAGGGGACACGCTGGCCCCGGTAGATACTCTCATCAGACAGGGTGCGGTGGAGAGACGGACGGGTAGGGGGCTGGCCTGAGGATGAGGACTGGAGGGGAGAGAGAGAGAGAGAGAGAGAGAGAGAGAGAGAGAGAGAGAGAGAGAGAGAGAGAGAGAGAGTCATGACATGATGATTAAAGTTACGACATGATGGAGGATTAAAGTTATGACATGATGGAGGATTAAAGTTATGACATGATGGAGGATTAAAGTTATGACATGGAGGATTAAAGTTACGACATGATGGAGGATTAAAGTTACGACATGATGGAGGATTAAAGTTACGACATGATGGAGGATTAAAGTTATGACATGATGGAGGATTAAAGTTATGACATGATGGAGGATTAACGTTATGCCATGATGATTAACGTTATGCCATGATGATTAACGTTATGACATGATGGAGGATTAAATTCATGACATGATGGAGGATTAAAGTCATGACATGATGGAGGATTAAAGTCATGACATGATGGAGGATTAAAGTCATGACATGATGGAGGATTAAATTCATGACATGATGGAGGATTAAATTCATGACATGATGGAGGATTAAATTCATGACATGATGGAGGATTAAAGTCATGACATGATGGAGGATTAAAGTCATGACATGATGGAGGATTAAAGTCATGACATGATGGAGGATTAAAGTCATGACATGATGGAGGATTAAAGTCATGACATGATGGAGGATTAACGTTATGCCATGATGATTAACGTTATGACATGATGATTAAAGTTATGACATGATGGAGGATTAAAGTTATGACATGATGGAGGATTAAAGTCATGACATGATGGAGGATTAAAGTCATGACATGATGGAGGATTAAAGTCATGACATGATGGAGGATTAAAGTCATGACATGATGGAGGATTAAAGTCATGACATGATGGAGGATTAAAGTCATGACATGATGGAGGATTAAAGTCATGACATGATGGAGGATTAAAGTCATGACATGATGGAGGATTAAAGTCATGACATGATGGAGGATTAAAGTCATGACATGATGGAGGATTAAAGTCATGACATGATGGACGATTAAAGTTATGACATGATGATTAAAGTTATGACATGATGATTAAAGTCATGACATGGCGGATTAAAGTTATGACATGAGGATTAAAGTTACGACATGAGGATTAAAGTTACGACATGAGGATTAAAGTCATGACATGATGGAGGATTAAAGTTATGACATGATGGATGATTAAAGTTATGACATGATGGAGGATTAAAGTCATGACATGATGGAGGATTAAAGTCATGACATGATGGAGGATTAAAGTCATGACATGAGGATTAAAGTCATGACATGATGGAGGATTAAAGTCATGACATGAGGATTAAAGTCATGACATGATGGAGGATTAAAGTCATGACATGATGGAGGATTAAAGTCATGACATGATGGACGATTAAAGTTACGACATGATGGACGATTAAAGTTATGACATGATGGAGGATTAAAGTTATGACATGGAGGATTAAAGTTATGACATGATGGAGGATTAACGTTATGCCATGATGATTAACGTTATGACATGATGATTAAAGTTTTGACATGATGGAGGATTAAAGTCATGACATGATGGAGGATTAAAGTCATGACATGATGATTAAAGTCATGACATGATGATTAAAGTCATGACATGGAGGATTAAAGTCATGACATGATGAACGATTAAAGTCATGACATGAGGATTAAAGTTATGACATGATGGAGGATTAAAGTTACGACATGATGGAGGATTAAAGTTACGACATGAGGATTAAAGTTATGACATGAGGATTAAAGTTATGACATGAGGATTAAAGTTATGACATGAGGATTAAAGTTACGACATGATGGAGGATTAAAGTTACGACATGATGGAGGATTAAAGTTATGACATGATGGAGGATTAAAGTTATGACATGATGGAGGATTAAAGTTATGACATGATGGAGGATTAAAGTTATGACATGATGGAGGATTAAAG